>NW_016817890.1:957220-958902 GCF_001698545.2 Rhinopithecus bieti | reverse complement strand
CAGGAGATCGAGACCACAGTGAAACCCCGTCTCTACTAAAAATACAAAAAATTAGCCAGGCGCTGTGGTGGGCGCCTGTAGTCCCAGCTACTCGGGAGGCTGAGGCAGGAGAATGGCGTGAACCCGGGAGGCGGAGCTTGCAGTGAGCCGAGATCGCGCCGCTGCACTCCAGCCTGGGCGACAGAGCAAGACTCCGTCTCAAAAAAAAAAAAAAAGAGAGAGAGAAAGAAAAGGAAAGAAGGAAGGAAAGAAAGAGAGAAAGGAAGGAAGGAAAGAGGAGAGAGAAGGAAGGGAAGGAGGGAGGGAAGGAAAGGGAAGGGAGAGGGAGAGAAGGAAGGAAAGAGGGGGAGGGAGGAAGGAAGAAAAGAAGAGGAAGAAAAAAGGAAGGGAGGGAGAGAGGGAGGGAAAGAAGGAAGGAGGGAGGGAGAAAGACCCAAATATAGGGGATTTTACCAATGTTAAATTCTTTCACTGCTGTTAGGAAAATAAGCTGCAGTTCAGCCCACCGAGCTGATTTGTTTTTCCCTTCTTTGATCACAGTAGTAAATAGGATGTAGTCCATTCACTTTGGAAATGCTATCCACAAACCATCAGCTTTTTGTCAGTCAGCTGGGAGTTACTATAGGGCATTGTCCAGTGATGATAGAATCCAGCAGCTCCTCACACAGTTCCAGAGACAATCCCAGGGGAAAAGAGGCTCCTTGCATTCCTCAGATAGCATGATCTTGTATAAACATTTAAATTCTGTAGTCCAAAGTCCCAGTGGTTGTCGTCAGGAGGCACTCACAGGCTTTTGTCACAAGGCCTAGCAGTCTCCGCATAGGGCTGTCACACCAAGAATTTGTCCATATCAGCACTCCAGCCTTCTGCTGTACTGTTTCGACTTGGGCGCTCTTACTGGTTCCCATGTAGCATGTCTAATTAACGTTGCTTGAAGGGTGAGTTTATGTGCCTTCTGTTTTACAATATTGGGTAGGCAGCAATAGATTATTTTTTGTTTATGGAGAAAGCATGCTTTATACAGCCTTAAAAACACACATGTTAACAGATAAAACTAGGTATGTGAGGGAAACAAATCTTCTAACATGTTGCTTAATGTTAGTTAATTGTTTTTTGTCTTCCTTAGGCTGACATTTTGGATGTCAATCAGATATTTAAAGATTTGGCCATGATGATCCATGACCAGGGTGATCTGATTGGTATGTATTATTGATACCTTTAACCTCAAGGTGAGTGGATAGTATTTGGCATGTATCTGTAATCCCAGCTACTCAGAAGGCTGAGGCTCAAGCACCATCTAGGAGTTTGAGGCCAACCTGGGCAACATAATGAGAATTTGTCTCTTTTAAAAAACAAAAAAAAAAAAAAAGAAAGAGAAAGGAGTTAGGCTAGGCATGGTGGCTCACACCTGTAATCCCAGCACTTTGGGAGGCCAAGGCGGACAGATCACGAGGTCAGGAGATCGAGACCATCCTGACTAACACTTGGTGAAACCTGTCTCTACTAAAAATACAAAAAATTAGCTGAGCCTGGTGGCACGCACCTGTAGTCCCAGCTACTTGGGAGGCTGAGGCAGGAGAATTGCTTGAACCTGGGAGGCGGAGGTTGCAGTGAGCCAAGATCGCGCCACTGTACTCCAGCCTGGGTGACAGAGCGAGACTTCGTCTCAATAAAAAAAAAAA
>NW_016817890.1:951214-956874 GCF_001698545.2 Rhinopithecus bieti | reverse complement strand
AAAAAAAAAAAAAAAAAAAAAGGAGTTAGTCATATCAGCTATAGAATTAAAGTACATTTAGGAATGCCATTTTAAAATTACCAAATTTATTTTCTTAGCAATATTCTTATGTTATCAAATATAGAAATTAAATGAGGCCTCATGACTACTCAGTCCCACTGACTTCTCTGTAAGTCTTTGTTTAGAGAAATAGCTCTCAGCTTCCCAGCTTTTATCTCTATAAACTTGCAAAATTATGGGGTTAGTAACTCTTTTTTTTTTTTTTTTTTTGAGACAGAGTTTTGCTGTTGTTGCCCAGGCTGGAATGCAATGGTGCGATCTCGGCTCACCACAACCTCTGCCTCTTGGGTTCAAATGATTCTCCTGCCTCAGCCTCCCAAGTAGCTGGGATTACAGGCATGCGCTACCACACCTGGTTAATTTTGTATTTTTAGTAGACGGGGTTTCTCCATGTTGGTCAGGCTGGTCTTGAACTCTCGACCTCAGGTGATCTGCCCACCTTGGCCTCCCAGGTGCTAGGATTACAGGCGTGAGCCACCACACCCAGCCAGCAACTCTTTTTTTAAAGCTTTCTATATGGAAATAATTTCAAGTTTATTAAAAGTTGCAAAAATAGGCTGGGCATGGTTGCTCACACCTGTAATCCCAGCACTTTGGGAGGCTGAGGTGGGAGGATCACTTGAAGCCAGGAGTTCAAGACTAGCCTGGGCAACATAGTGAGACCCTGTCTTTGCAAAAAAAATTAGCCAGGAATAGTAACATGCACCTGTAGTCCTAGCTACTCAGGAGGCTGAGGTGGGAAGATCACTTGAGCCCAGGAGTTGGAGGCTACAGTGAGCTATTACTGTGCCACTGCACTCTAGCCTAGGCGACAGAATGAGATTTCGTCTTTAAAAAAAAAAAGAGTAGCAAAATAAAATATCACAAGGACCTTCTTTATACCCTTTACCCAGATTTACCTCTTGTTAACATTCTATCCCATTTGCTTTATTATGTATTGTTTCTCTCTTTATGTGTATATACATAATTTTTTATGAATCATTTATGGGTAAGTTAAATACTTCATAACCCCCCAAAATTTATTGTTTTTCCCCAAAGAATAGGGCTAGTCTCTTATCAAGGTAGTAACTCGATTTCATGGCTGGATAGTTTGGATAGTGGTAGTGAAACCAGAACCCATTACATCAGAAATCTGTTCAATTTGCAGTCTTGAAACATCTGGGTGTGTTAAAACATCCTCTGTCCTTCCTTTTGCAGATAGCATAGAAGCCAATGTGGAAAGCTCAGAGGTGCACGTTGAAAGAGCCACTGAACAGTTACAGCGAGCTGCTTACTATCAGGTAAAAGTGGGTACCAAAGAAAGTCACTCTGTGTTGCAGACCTTTTAGGCCATCAGAGTACATTGACATATTGAGAACAGCTACAGCCTTTTGCTTAGGTTTAAGCTAAAGGAAAGTAGCCATAATTGCAGTTCCGGTTCTATTTTTAGTATTTTCCTTTGCAGATAGATCTACAAGAGAAAATCACAGCTTGAATAAACTTACCAGAAGCCTAGTAACTGCAAAGCTAACCCTATAAACTAATATGATACCTAAATCTGCTATGAGGCGATTTTATATCCCGAACAGCTGAATGTATTTCAATTAGGATAGTAAGAAGTGCAGTTCAAGTAGAAGACTTCACAGATACTTTATGTTGACTGTTGCCATAGCACATGGACATAGAATCAACTTCGACTGCTATTTATATATGAATAAATAGGGTTAATCATTCTGAAACTGTTCCTGTAAAGTGAAATCCTTCTATATGTTAGTCGAAACTCTGTTTTTGTTTACTTATCCAGATCTTTATCTCACTGTACAAATAATGTGAATGAAGTCCTTCTTCCCTTCAATTTGGTGTCGCATGGCTTTTTAGAAATAAATAGCGTTTCAGTTATTGTCCGTGTTCCTGGGATAGCTGTGTTTTACCTGGGAGTGCTCGTAAAGAAATTTGTATTTAATAATAGTGTTTCCTTTAAAAACTATGTGATTGGGCCGGGCGCTCTAGCCTGGGCGACAGAGCGAGACTCCGTCTCAAAAAAAAAAAAAAAAAAACTATGTGATTAATTTAGTGTCCAACAGTAAAGGAATAATTAAGTAAATTATATATATCCACTCGTTGCATATGAGAATTAAGAGATGTTATGAAGAGTTTATAACAGAAAAATGTTTATACTAAACATTAAGTGGGGAAAAACATCAAACATCATACAGTGTGATCCAGTTAGGTCAAATAATATACATAGATAACAAATCAGAAAGAAATACCATCAAAGTGTTGACAGGATCATCTATGGGTGATTTTTTTCTCCCTCTGCTTGATGTATTTTTTTTTTACAATGAACATAACAGTTTTATACGTATTATAAAATGTTATTAAAATACACGTGTACACATAACTTATTTTATTGCAAATAATGCCTGGCAGCACAGGTATAGTTCCTTTGCAAAATTGTATGTGGGGACTTGGAATTAAAACTTTAAAACTTGCACTACTCAGCTGGGTGCGGTGGCTCACACCTGTAATCCCAGCCCTTTGGGAAGCCGAGGCAGGTGGATCACTTGAGGTCAGGAGTTCGAGATCAGCCTGGCCAACACTGGCGAAACCCCGTCTCTACTAAAAATACAAAAACTAGCTGGGCATAGTGGCACATGCTATAATTCCAGCTGCTCAGGAGGCTGAGACATGAGAATCACTTGAACCTGGAAGGCGGAGGTTTCAGTTAGCCAAGATCACACCACAGCACTCCAGCCTGGGTGACGGAGTGAGACTCTCTAAAAAAAAAAAAAAAAAAAAAAAAAAACACCAAACAAACAAAAAACACTTGCACTACTACCTAATGCTGCTGACATAAGATTTCTGGGAAAGTCTCTGCATAATTTTGCATAGATAGAGTTAATCTTTAATTACAAGGAGACAGATTTATGAAGCATTCTTGGAGTCTTACACATAAAAATTTTGTTTCATGAGTGTCTTGTTTACATATTTCTTTCCTCAGAAAAAATCTCGCAAGAAGATGTGTATCCTGGTGCTTGTCCTGTCAGTGGTTATTGTAATCTTGGGACTTATTATCTGGCTAGTTTATAAAACGAAGTGATTGCCTCCGATCGTTCTCCCGCTGAGCTGTTTTCAAGGGCAAGTGCTTGGTGAAGTCTTGCCAGAACAAACTGATCACAAGAAGACAGCATACACCAGAACGTCCTGTAATCATTTAGTTAGAAACTAACTACTAACTAGTCTTTGGAATTAGTGACCTATGGAGACAGTATTTATCAATTTATTGATTCTATTGATTTCTCAAATTAGGAATTAACTTATGTGGATTTTGCTTCCTCTTGTATTCTGATTGCCCTTCATCCCAAGTGTTTACTGAAAATTCCATTCTAGATATTCTTGTTTTGACAAATGACACTACAGTCTCGTAATGTTGTCTTTTATGTATATACAAAATTTACCTTTTTACTAGCAACTGAGATAGAGTTACTTTCTGGCACCCAGTATATTGGAGTCTGTCAGAAACTGTATAATAGGCCACCAGTTATTATTATTTAACATTTTAATTTGAATTTCTAAGAAGCCTATTCTCTATTTGGAAAGATTCTGGCACTATACTTAATTGGAAGTTAAAAAAATTGTACATGTGATCCAGAGTAAATGAGAAGTCTCTATCTGAGCTGGTCAGTTACTGGAGTACGTTACTAATCTGGGTTTAAAGTTTACTTCATTATCTGCTAGTGTCATCCACAGCAGTTCATCCTCATCCACACTAAGCCATCTTGTTAGCTTTTAAAAGAAATTAATTTAATTAACATTAATATACTCTATGGGCTCCCTCTCCCACCTGTCCGCATAGAAAGGCAGAATTAGACATAGCATGCTTTGGAAAAGCAAATAGGAATGGTTGGGAATGATTGAATCTTGTTGTTGTTGTTGTTCACTTGTGGTTCTACATTCCTGGTGAATGATGAATGTTGCTGTCAAAGGGCTGCCCCCAACCTTATAAGGGTTGCTGGGCATTTGAAGGCAGGAAGATTTTTAAAGATAGATTGAGGTTGGTTTAAAATTATTCCTGTGAACCAACAATGAAGCAAATAAGAGGTTCATTTTTGTAAATAATACTGGTTTCAAATAGTGATGTTAGACTTAACCTAATTTATAAACAAGAGATTCATATCTCCATGCATAGTTTTAGACAAAAAAAGGTGTTTCAATAAAATTACTGTCTTGTAATATAAATGTTGTCCACTTCCCTTTTCCACAGGCCTAGAACAGTTAAAGGGAACATAGTTTGTTTAGGCTCCCACATAAATGTGAATCTGGCCAACAACTTTAGTTCACCCTTTAGTGAATTAAAGGATTTGGCTACCCTGAGTATATTTATATTCATTTCTTCCATTCTTCTTCTGTTATTATATTTAATCTTCTAAACTAAACTAATGTGAACAGTAGGGAAACAAGGGCCCAAATGCATAAGTTTCTTTGCACTCTTGCACTTACTTAATACAAATAAATGTTTTTTAAAGCTTTTGTAGTATGTTTTTATGAGTTAACATCCTAATGAGGTAGGTATTAAGTAATGTGCTGTCATGAGAAAAATTGAGACTTCCAAGAAAACTGGAGACCAGGTGTGGGTTGGTTTGGGGATGGAATAGGTGTAGCTGCCTTTCCTTGAAAAACAGTGTAGAGATGGCTGGGTGCAATGGCTCACACTTGTGATCCCAACACTTTGGAAGGCTGAGGTGGGAGGGTCAGTATATTGGTATGTCTGAGCCCAAGAGTTCAAGACCAGCCAATATAGCAAGGGCAATATAGCAAGACCCCATCTCCATTTTTTTTTTAAATGATTTTTTAATTTTAAAAAAGTACAGGATAGAGCTGTTGGGGTGGCACAGTGGCCCAAAGAGCAGCTTCAGAGATAATTCCTTGGTTCTATGACCATTTTTCAACTCCAAATTACAGTCAGACTTGGACACATCATTTGTAACATTATAGGAAAGAAAAAAGTCTTGGTTGTGAAAAACGATTGCATTTGGGTAAAATAAAGTGACCATGCTTCTGTTTTGTAACACTATGTGACCCGTGGTTGTTGTAATGGTGATCATGGAGAGCAAATATGAACTTGGCCTAGATTTTAAATGCCCTAGAGGTTCTCCTAGGTGGTCCTAATAAACCTATTCACAGAATTCTCCTTATCTGTGCCTTGATTATCATTGGGAGCATCATGATCTAGGACAGCAGTTCTTAACATGGCTTCACATTAGAAACTACTCTCCTTTCATACAACACAGAAACTAAAAAAAATATAGTGCCCACTTTGGCGGCACGTATATAAACTGGGAACAATACAGAGAAGATTAGTATGGCCCCGGCACCAGGATGACATGCAAATTCTCTCTCTCTCACTCTCTGTGTGTGTGTGTGTGTGTATATATATACTTTTTTTCTCTTTTTTATTTTTGAGACAACGTCTCACTCTCGCCCAGGCTGGAGTGCAGTGGCACAATCTCAGCTCACTGCAACCTCCACCTCCTGGGTTTAAGCAATTCTCATGCCTCAGCCTCCCGAGTATCTGGGATTACAGGTGCTCACCACGACGCCCGACTCATTATATATATATA
>NW_016817890.1:946086-950714 GCF_001698545.2 Rhinopithecus bieti | reverse complement strand
TCCGCCAACCTCGCCTCCCAAAGTGCTGCAATTACAGGCGTGAGCCACTGGCGCCTGGCCAAAGTGCTCTATATTTAAAAAAAAAAAGATTCACGGCCGGGTGCGGTGGCTCACGCCTGTAATTCCAGCACCTTGGGAGGCCGAGGTGGGCGGATCACAAGGTCAGGAGATCGAGACCATCTCTGGCTAACACAGTGAAACCCCATCTCTACTAAAAATACAAAAAATTTAGCTGGGCATGGTGGCAGGCACCTGTAGTCCCAGCTACTCGGGAGGCTGAGGCAGGAGAATGGCGTGAACCCAGGAGGCAGAGCTTGCAGTGAGCCAAGATCGTGCCATTGAACTCCAGCTCTGGGCAACAAAGCAAGACTCCATCTCAGGGGGAAAAAAAAGAAAAAAGAAAAAGTAACTTAACCTTTAGGCCCCAAGTTTTCTTGGTAGCTCTTTTCCAGCTACAAAAGTATCTGATTATAAGGACCCACGGCAGTTTAGTGTGAACATACAAATTGTATTTTTGCCTCTATCTTCCTTTCATTTTCTCACCCCCTTTTCTACTTCTTTTATGGAATATCCCAGGAGTACTGAGTAGATCTAGCATTCTCTCTTCCAGTGAATTATTAATAAAACTATGGACTAGGCGCAGTGGCTCATGGCTGTAATCCCAGCACTTTGGGAGGTCGAGGTGGGTGGATCACTTGAGGCCAGGAGTTCAAGACCAGCCTGGACAACATGGTGAAACTCTGCCTCTACTAAAATTACAAAATTAGCCAGGCATGGTGGCGCACGCCTGTAATCTCAGCTACTTGGGAGGCTGAGGCATGAGCTTTGCTTGAACCTGGGAGGTGGAGGTTGCATTGAGCCAAGATCGCACCACTGCACTCCAGCCTGGGCAACAGCAAGACTCTGTCTCAAACAAAAAAAAGGAAAAAAAAAACTATGATACTGTATAAGGTATAAACAAGGTAAAGTAGAAATGTGACTGTGGCTACTTAATTTGGGAATGTTCCAGAATAACAACTTGCTAAATGCTAGATAGATACTCCCAGGGGAGCGTGTGTGTGTGTACGCATGCGCGCATTCGTTTTGCTAAGGGATAAGGATGGGAGTGTTCACCCACTGCAGTGCAAAATATCAAAATGAAATTACCATTCAGTCTATGCAAAGTAAAACATTCTGAGCCGCCTCTATTCAATATTTTTTTTCTGTTCAGAAACTGTCCTCAGTCGTGGGAATGCAGCTTTTGCTTTTGGTCACTAATTGCAGACCAGAGCTCAACTCAGATCTCAGTCCATCCTGTTCCCTAAGGCTGGGAATCACCTGCTGCTTCCCTACTTTTCAAAGCATAGTTAGGGCCGGGCACAGTGACTCATGCCTGTAATCCCAGCACTTGGGGAGACTGAGGCGGGTGGATTACCTGAGGTCAGGAGTTCGAGACCAGCCTGGCCAATGTGGTGAAACCCTGTCTCTACTAACAATACAAAAACTAGGCCAGGTTTGGTGGTTTGTGCCTATAATCCTAGCATAATCCCAGCACTTTGGGAGGCCGAGGTGGATGGATCACCTGAGGTCAGGAGTTCGAGACCAACCTGGCCAACATGGTGAAACCCCGTCTCTACTAAAAATTCAAAAATTAGCTGGGCATGGTAGCAGGCACCTGTAATCCCAGCTGCTTGGGAGGCTGAGGCAGGAGAATCGCTTAAACCCGAGAGGTGGAGGTTGCAGTGAGCCAAGTTTGTGCCATTGCACTCCAGCCTGGGCGACAAGAGTGAAACTCCATCTCAAAAAGAAAAAAATAATAAAATAACAAATAAGAATACAAAAATTAGGTGTGGTGGTATGTCCCTGTAATCCCAGCTACTCAGGAGGCTGAGGCAGGAGAATCGCCTGAACCTGGGGGGCGGAGGTTGCATTGAGCTGAGATCACACCATTGCACTCCAGCCTGGGAGATGAAAGCAAGACTCCATCTCAAAAAAAAAAAAAAAAAAAGTTTTTAAAAAGTCTTCTGGCAGGGCATGGTACCTCACACCTGTAATCCCAGCACTTTGGGAAGCTGAGGCAGGTGGATCACCTGAAGTTGGGAGTTCGAGACCAGCCTCACCAACATGGTACAACCCCAGGTGTGTGGTGGCACATGCCTATAATCCCAGCTACTTGGGAAGGTGAGACAGGAGAATTACTTGGACCTGGGAGGTGGAGGTTGCAGTGAGCTGAAATCCTGCCACTGCACTCCAGCCTAGGTGACAGAGTAAGATTCCATCTCAAAACATAACATAATAATCAAAAAATTTTAAAAAGTTTTCTGACCTCAATATGCTTCTAATGTCTTTAGATCTTATTCTAAGGAAATCTATTAAAGGCCAAGATACTAATCTCTTTATTGAGATACCAAAATCCAAAGGCAGCTAGTGCGTCAGTCTATTTTAAAAGGTTAAGGACCTAGATTGCTGCCCTCTAGTTTGCTGGTCTATACTGACATCATTGGTGCCCAAACAAAGAGCATTTTGCTTTATGAGGGCCTAGGTAAGCATAAGGTGCCATGTGTGAATATCTACTGTGCTAGAAACAGAACATGGCCAAGGAGTAAAGAATTAGAAGGGTAAGATGTAGCTTTTAGGTTTCCTGGGTCTATAGTCAGCAATAGAAGGATCACACAAGCTGAGAAGTTGAAAGACGAAGTTGCCATAAGATGCTATCAGGTCACTGCTAACTAGAAATGGCTTCAATACCACGTTATGCCTAAAAGGAGCATAGAACCTCAAAAGGCCCACACAATTTCTGTAGATGAAAGTATCTTGTTCTTTTCTGTTAGACTCAAAAGCTTTTGGGACTAATTCCTTCTCAAAAATCATGCCCTGTATTCAAAAGAGGGGGACATAGGATTATTTCTGTTTTCTTGAAACCAAGTTTAGAATTTGAATTTTTCCAGTCAGCCTAGTCTTACTTTGGAATCACAAGGCTGAAAAGGAGGATATTAACAGGCCATTTGATAAGTGATCTGATTAGTTGCCATCCTTGCTGGATAAGTTTATCGTGCTTTAAAGGCCAGAGGAAAAGGGGTTTCTCCAATCTACCTAAGAGTTGATCGGCCGGGCGCGGTGGCTCACGCCTGTAATCCTAGCACTTTGGGAGGCCGAGGCGGGCGGATCACAAGGTCAGGAGATCAAGACCACAGTGAAACCCTGTCTCTACTAAAATACAAAAAATTAGCTGGGCGCGGTGGCGGGCGCCTGTAGTCCCAGCTACTCAGGAGGCTGAGGCAAGAGAATGGCGTGAACCCGGGAGGCGGAGCTTGCAGTGAGCTGCGATCCGGCCACTGCACTCCAGCCCGGGCGACAGAGCGGGACTCTGTCTCAAAAAAAAAAAAAAAAAAAAGAGTTGATCATCTTCAAATCCAAGTTAATGTTATATTGCTGTTACTTTTTGGATCATCTTGCTCCTTCTAAATTATATTGCAGTTACATTTTGAGGGCTGGAGACTTCATCAAGGGCAAAAAATCTTTTGAATAGGCTGATTTTCTACAGAACCAGTAGCATGTAAGCAAGAAAAGAACTACTTTCATCATAGATTCCTTAACTTGCTGAGCAGTGCCTCTTTCTGGATGAACAGGAACTTAGCAATTGATTTATTTAAAAAAGGAAAAACCAGTCAGATAATCCTCCCAAGGCGTCTACAAAAGTGAAAAAGAGGGGCATCAGTTGCATGCTAATAATAAATATAATTTACCAACATCAAAGTGTGAGAGAGAATAGTGATTCATGAGCATGGCCTTTGGCATCATATAGGTTTAGGTTTTTTTTATCCCACTCACCACTTGTTCTAGGGTGAAGCTGGGCAACTCAATCTCTCTGAGCCTCTCCTCTGGAATTATAATAATACCTAACTCAAGAGCCTTGTCAGGATTAAATGAGATGATCCATATAAAATACATACTTGCCAAGGTAAGTGCTCAACAGACAATGCCATTGCAACCAGAGGCCCTGCTAATGGTCTCTTTCAGTCATCTGGTGATCTAGGGCAAGCCAGCAATCCTAATGCTTCCTTGCACTATAACCAAAAGCAAAAAATCCTTTTTAAAAAAATTAACCATTTGAGCCAAGCACAGTGATGATTTGGACCCCTGCTTTCTGACTGGACCTGCTCCTGGCTCCAGCTTGTCCAGAGTTTTCATAAACAGACCAGGTGACCCCTAATGCAGATTCCCCGATAATCTACAGGCCTAGACGTGTATTAGAAAAAAAGTGAGTAGAGTGCCACTTTTTGGAGAAGGGCTGGATAAGTAGAAACAATAATCACTCCAATCTCCAAGTTTTGCCCTTTAGCTTCTCTGCTTTGAGGGCAAAAGGCTGTCTTAACCTAAACGCTGGAGGAGGATGCAGTCCCCAGATTTTTTCCTTCTCTTTTTTTTTTTTTTTTTTTTTTTTTGAGACGGAGCCTCGCTCTGTTGCCCTGGCTGGAGTACAATGGCGCGATCTCGGCTTACTGCAACCTCCGCCTCCCGGGTGCAAGCGATTCTCCTGCCTCAGTCTCCCAAGTGGCTGGGATTACAGGCATGTGCCACTACGCCCGACTAATTTTTGTATTTTTAGTAAAGACGGGGTTTCACCATGTTGGCAAGGCTGGTCTCGA
>NW_016817890.1:913947-945817 GCF_001698545.2 Rhinopithecus bieti | reverse complement strand
TTTTTTTTTTTTTTTTTTTTTTTTTTTTTTTTGAGACGGAGCCTCGCTCTGTTGCCCTGGCTGGAGTACAATGGCGCGATCTCGGCTTACTGCAACCTCCGCCTCCCGGGTGCAAGCGATTCTCCTGCCTCAGTCTCCCAAGTGGCTGGGATTACAGGCATGTGCCACTACGCCCGACTAATTTTTGTATTTTTAGTAAAGACGGGGTTTCACCATGTTGGCAAGGCTGGTCTCGAACCCCTGACCTCCAGTGATCCGCCCGCCTCAGCCTCCGAAAGTGCTGGGATTACAGGCGTGAGCCATCGCGCCCGGCTTAGTCCCATGATTTTAGAGCCCAGAAGCGTTTGCAGGAGGACGCAGGGAGAGACTGACTCCCCTCCCTACAAAGCCGCTTTTCCTTTGATACTTCCTGGCCAAGGAAAACCATACACCGGACACTTCCAGAGACGGCCAACTCGCACAAACGGTGGGGAAAAAAAAAAATCCCAAAACCTCCTCTGTCCCCACTAGAAGCACCGCCCCCCGTACGCGCGTGCGTGCGTGAGCGTGCGTACGCACAGGCTGCTGGGATGCCGCTTTTCCCTGTGCGGTCTTCCAGTTTCCCGGCGTGCTTCGGGCCCGCCAAATGGGAGGGGGAGACGCAAGATGGCGGCAGCCGCGAACTCCGGCTCCAGCCTCCCGCTGTTCGACTGCCCAACCTGGTGAGTGGCGGGGCGGCCAGGGCTAGAGTGGCCTGGCCGGAGCTAGCCTGGGCTGGAAGGGCGGCTCTTTTTTTACTTTTCTGCTGCGAGCCGAACAGCTCAGAAATCCTGGAATGGTTGAGGAAAAACTGTTCGCTGCACCGGGCCGGGCGACGTGTCGAAGAACCGAGAGCCTGGAGCCCAGGCCCAGGAACTGAAGAAACACGGGGTTGGGGGCTCAAAGGCGCTCACTTAGGCAGCCCCTTTGAGCGATTAGCCAGTCGCTGGAGCGCTTTGAGGCCTTTGCCCGAACTTACGCCCAACTCCTGACTGAGTGCCTGGTGCTCTCATGGAGCATCGTACCTGGCCCCTTCCTGTACGTCCCGAGCGCTCTCGAGCCAACCCCGGCCCCAACCCTACCTCTGAGCCCCGCATCCCTCTTTGGTTGCTGCATCTCTCGTGCGGCACTTTTCTGTCTGCCACAGAGAACACGAGGGTAGGTTAGCGCCCTCCCTGCCCTCAGGGAGCTCCCAGTCTGTGGCACGAGTAGGCATTAGTAATGGCTGGCATGAACCCTTTTTATCCCTTCGAAAGTTCTTGGGAATAATGAAATAATTTGGCCTTTGAGTAGGGTACAAGTTGAATAAATATGAATTACCTTACAAGGAAACGCTTCTGAATTAAGAGTTTTTTTCTGCTGTAGCTCATCGCAGTGTATTGTTTGTTACTTGTCTCTGTCTCCCGTTATATTGCCATCCTCAAGGGCAAAGACTGCATCTTTGTATTCCCAGCTCCAAGGCCTGAGTCAGGCACATACAGAAAGTATATTTTGGATGTAACATTCCTCCTTTTTCCTGGACAAAATGGCCTTTTGTCCGGTGCACTGTCCTTTCCATAGAGGAGGGGTTGGGGCAGGATTGAGATGACTGTGTTGCATCTTCAGTTAGCTAGACAAGGATAGGTTTTTTTCATGTGCAAATCTAGAGGTTCTAGTGAGGTGGTTCTTTTTTCTAACTTCAAATTAGCAAACCCAAAAAGCAAGCAAATGTGTGGCTATTTTCTGGATCACTTTGCACTTTTGTAATGGTTGCTTCAGTCTACAAATTCTATATCCGTTTTGATCCCTCGCTGTATTGATTTCAAACTTGGACCAATACAGCAAACATAGTTAGAAAGCACTGTTTTGAGATCACCTACCCTTTCCTTAGGGTCTGGTAGGTACCAGGCACTGTTAGGTGCTTTGACATATGTGAGTCTCCCTTGAATGATATGGCTGTAGGAGTATAGAGGAAACTTACTTCCCTTCATCATGCTGTTGTAGAAAGACCTGTTCAAGGGTAACATATTCATTTGGTACCTGGTTTCATGGGGCATGATTTTGTATTGCCCTGGTTCCCTAATTATGCACCTCTGATTTGGTCTCAGAGCTCAGGACAGTACTCTTTGCTTATTTTGTGATGAGACTAATCTTGATCAGCCCCAAACAGCAACTAATTTATTCGATCTTTATATGATATTGGAGTAGGGGTAAATTTCAGATTCAAACTCCAGGTGACCAGACCACTCCAGCTATCGTACTTGCACTCTATATGCAGCTCTTTCTCTGAGGTGAAGATCCAGTGTTAAAATGTAGGTTTCTTGGTGCTGCTCTAAATACAGATCCACTAAAATCTGTTTCAGAGCAGTTGAATCACTAGGGAAGTAAGTGTCAAACGTAGAATGGAGCTGTAATAACACTGAAGTGGATGACATTTCTGCTTGAGCATGAACTAATTATAGGCTGGCTGGTAGGAGAGCTGCAATGTTGAATGGGACAATGATTGTAAATTGCATTTATAAACTCATCCTGAAAATGCTTTTTTCTATTTTTATTTTTCAGGGCAGGTAAGCCCCCTCCCGGTTTACATCTGGATGTAGTCAAAGGAGACAAACTAATTGAGGTATGGAAATACATGTCTTCCTTTTTTGCCCACCACACTGAAGATTTTTGCCAGTGACTCACTTTTCCACCCACTCTCCTGTGCTTTGTTTTCCAGCAATGCTACTTTCTTTCATCTTGATTTTTTTTTCTGTTGAAAGCACATGGTGACATCACACACTTAAAGCTTGTATCTACCACAGACACTCACTTTTTTGTGACTTCTCTCAAATGAATGGTTTTAATAGGTCATGCGTCCTGTGGGCCCCAGTCAAACTGGAAGCCCTGTTAGCTTGGTTAATTCCCTCTCCCTGAGTACATGGAGTTGTGTAAACTGTCCAAGGTATACAGTAACTGAAGAAAGTGAACGATACATGTTGAGTTTAACTTTTAAGTTAATTTTAAGAGATTCAGGCCCAACTCCTTATAAGAAGTATGGTAAACTAAGAAGGCACTTACTCAAAAAGATAATGGAATTGTGGTGAAATTCATTAATTGATTCTTTGAAAACATGTATTGAGTGTTTACTATGTGCCAGTTACAGTGCTTGGCTTACAGATTGCAGCAGTAAGCAAAACCAACATGATTTCTCTCCTCAAGTCGTCCAGTGGAAGAGACAGAATCACACCAAAAAATTACATAGTTATATTTGAATTAAGTACTATAAAAGTTTAGCAGAATTCCAGCTTTTATACAAGCCTCTAGAGAGAACACCACATAGGAGTTCAAGAGAACGTGAGTTTTTATTAGCTATTAGTTTGTGTAAATTTTTTATAATCCTTCTGGTATTATTTATTTACCAAGAGATGGATATTAAGCCCACCATGACCATGTAGCTGTGAGTCTCCCTGTATTAGACCAATTTTATATTTGCTTGCTCAGCTAGAATTTAGGTTCAAGGCCCCATTATTGAATGCAGTTTTTTCCTTGTGGTTTTTTGGTATTTAATAAAAATGTTGCAGTTCCATGGTTGCTAGATTGAAAAGCTATCTGAGATCTTTTGAAGGTTACTCTGTAAATATATTGTTATCACTTTTGGGATGTTGTAGACATGACCAGGTATTTTGCAAAGTATTAAGGCATGCATGAGTTTTAATGATTTCTCCTGTTATGAATACATCATGGACTCAGCTAGTCACAGAGAGCCCCTTTGTCATGGGTTCTTCAATCTTAAAGATTTAAAACTTCAAGATTATTCAAAGAAATAATTTAGCTAAAATATCTGTAAAACTTTTTCTTACTATAGATTGTTCCACAGTTACAAAATATTTGTTGCTAAATAGCACAAAGCTTGAAGACATACAGAGATTTGTTTTATTACTAGAATTTAGCAAATCTTTAGTTTGCAACAGGAAGAAACAGACAGGGTTGCCTAGTCTTAATGATAACATCACATTCCTTTGTGGAATAATTGGTATTATATTTTCAAAACATTCTAACTTGCTAGATACTCCTCTGATCATTGGTTTCTATTAGCTGATAACGTTCTCTTTCGGTGTTGTTAAGTGTGCTGAGTTGCCACAAACTTGTCAAGTTACAATCCTCAGACATCACTGTATTCTTCAGAGGTGTAGACCTGAGATGTGCTTATTTTTAGATTTAAACTTAATCAGCACTTGATACTAACCTAGCTATCTATATCCTAGCCTTGTATCAAAGGCTTGTGATGTGTTGTGATAGCTGGGTTTAAGAAGTGCAACATTAAAACAAAAGCCATGAGTCTTTTAAGCCCAGTGTGTAAAGATACACTCTGAGTTATAACTCAGAGGCACAACTGGATAGCGGTACTGGCCATAGCTAGTCAAGAAGCTATGACTTTAGTGACTGTTGAAAGCCAGTGCATTATTTCACTCACTTGCACAGAAGCAGCACATTGTTCAACATCTGACACATTTCCTTGGTTCTGAGACATACTGTTTTCTGTTAAAATTACATTCATCTTGGCCAGGCGCAGTGGTGGCTCACGCCTGGCCTCCCAGCACTTTGGGAGGCCGAGGCGGGCAGATCACGTGAGGTCAGGAGTTCAAGACCAGCCTGGCCAGCATGGCAAAACCCCGTCTCTACTAAAAATAAAAAAAATTAGCCAGGTGCAGTGGCACACACCTATAATCCTAGCTACTTGGGAGGCTGAGGCAGGAGAATCACTTGAACCCAGGAGACAGAGGTTGCAGTGAATGGAGATTGCACCGTTGCACTGCAGCCTGGGCGACAAAGCAAGACTCCATCTCAGGGGGAAAAAAAAAATCATTTTAACATTTCTGTAATTGGGATGCCTTTAATCCTGAATGTGTACATTTAATTTGGAGGCCCTCTCTTTTTTCCTCTCAAATCCCTAAATCTCTAGTATGTCTATTGGCACCCTAGATTCATAGAAATTTAGTCATTGTTATTTTAGAGCCCAAGAGCTGGTGGTCTTTCATATTCCTTCAGCCCAATCTGTGAGCACTGTGGTTAGCAAATTTAAGTTTGTGACAGCATAATCCATGTGCATATAAATATGAATGAGAAGTGCAATGAGATTCAGCTCGAATAGCTATTAGAGAGAACAAGTTGTTGAAATTTCTGGGCTCTCTCTTAATCCTGAAATAATGTCTTGTTTTTAACTCAAGTCTTAAAAACCTTGGTCAAAGCAGATATGAAGGTGACTGACTGATCTCCTGTCAGGCTGTTGTTGAATCTTGGTTCTCCATAGTAGTATGGGCCCAGAACAAGCTCTTCCAGCAGCAGATAGGCACTGCCAGATAGCGTTTCCCAGAGGTGACCCACATATCCAAGCTAGCCTGAATTAATTGAACCTTAAGGCTGAGCTTGAAAGAAACTGGCTAAGTGATTGTTTAAGGAAAAGAGTGTGACCCACAGTACTTATTCTCTTCTTAAAATATTCCTTGCCATATGGTGCATTTTTTGATGTAAGCAGAATGAAGAAAATATATAATGTAGTGGTTAAAACAGCTTAGACTCTGAAGCCAGACAAATCTGAATTTCTAACCCAGCCCACAAGTATCTAACTGTGTGAACTTGAGTATGTTAATTTCTTTATGCTTCAATTTTGTCATTTATAAAAATAGGAAGAGAATAGTGTTACCCACCTCATAGGGTGGTTGTGAGGATGAAATGATATAACGTAAAACTCATGGCATAGTGTGTGGCATAGAAGCGCCTAGCAGTTGTTACTGTAATCAGTGTTGAAAGTGTGCTTGCATGAGGTGTATCTTTTGGTTTTATAAGGGGAGAATAGTAGCCCATTGTGAGTTAAAGGACTTAGCCAGGAATGAAATACAAGCTTCTTGATTCCCAGCCTGGTACTAACTTGACTATACTCTACTTAGCTTTGTGCTATATTTTCTCAGGAATTTTAGGAGTATAGTGTGAAATGTGAACTAGAGTTTAGTGAGACCTCATGTTTAAAGGAAAAACACAGCATACCCAAATGACAGTTACTCCTCAAGTGCTCACACTAGATTACTAGACCACTAGCAGTGGAAGAAGCATTAGCAATAATTCATCTAGAGTCCTTCATCTATAACAGTTCAGTTTATAACCGATCTGTGGCAAAGGCTTTACGGATCCAGGATTAAAAGAAATATAAGGACAGGTATAGCAAGTTTTTTATTTTTATTTTTTTGTTTGCTTGTTTTTGTTTGTGAGACAGGGTCTCGCTCTGTCGCCCAGGCTGGAGTGCAGATCTTGACTCTCTGCAAGCTCCGCCTCCCGGGCTCACACCATTCTTCTGCCTCAGCCTCCCAAGTAGCTGGGACTACAGGCGCCTGCCACCACGCCTAATTTTTTTTTTTTTTTTTTTTTTTGTATTTTAGTAGAGATAGGGTTTCACTGTGTTAGCCAGGATGGTTTTGATCTCCTGACCTCATGATCCGCCCGCCTCGGCCTCCCAAAGTGCTGGGATTACAGACATGAGCCACCGCACCCAGTCAGCAAGTTTTTTATAAAAGCTAAATTCAACTCAGGTGTAGCACAGTGGCTAATACCTGTAATCCCAGCACTTTGGGAGGTTGAGGCTGGCAGTTCATCTGAGGTCAGGAGTTCAAGACCAGCCTGGCCAACATGGTGAAACCCCATCTCTACTAAAAATGCAAAAATTAGTCGGGTGTGGTGGTGGGTGCCATTAATCTCAGCTACTCAGGAGGCTGAGGTAGGAGAACCACTTCAACCTGGGAGGTGGAGGCTCCAATGAGCTGAGATTGCACCAGTGCACTCTAGCTTGGATGACAGAACAAGACTGTCTCAAAAACAAACAAAAATACTTTGGGGCTATAGCAGCATGATTAGATTAGAAATAGGTGTTTACGCTTCATTCCTTTTCCAAATACACATTTGAATATTTTCTGAGAAGCAATCTTATACATTTTTTTCAGTTTCACTAGGCTAAAAGCAATCTTGTTACTTTATAGACATGCATTGTGCTTCTTGTTTCCTAACTGATCTAAAATTAAGATCCAACAGAACCTTTTTTCAGAAGCCTGCCACTCTTAATTCAATTGTCAATCTCAGGCCGGGCACAATTCTGTTGTTGATCTTAGGCTGGGCACGGTGGCTCACCCCTGTAATCCCAGCACTTTGGGAGGCTGAGGCGGGCCGATCATGAGATCAGGAGATCAGTACCATTCTGGCTAACACAATGAAACCCTGTCTTTACTAAAAATACAAAAAATTAGCTGGGTGTGGTGGCACGTGCCTGTAGTCCCAGCTACTCGGGAGGCTGAGGCAGGAGAATGGTGTGAACCTGGGAGGCGGAGCTTGCAGTGAGCCAAGATCACGCCATTGCACTCCAGACTGGGTGACAGAATGAGATTCTGTCTCAGAAAAAAGAAAAGAAAAGAGTTGTTGATCTCTTGGGGGCAGGCCACTTATGTCTAATAGAATTAAGAGAAGTTGGGCTGGGCACAGTGGGTGGCTCACGCTTGTAATCCCAGCACTTTGGGAAGCCAACGAGGGTGGATCACGAGGTCAGGAGAAGGAGACCATCCTGGCTAACACAGTGAAACCCCGTCTCTACTAAAAATACAAAAAATTAGCTGGCCGTGGTGGTGGGCACCTGTAATCCCAGCTACTCGAGAGGCTGAGACAGGAGAATCGCTTAAACCTGGGAGGCAGAGGTTGCAGTGAGCCAAGATCACGCCATTGCACTCCAGACTGGGTGACAGAGCGAGATTTTGTCTCAAAAAAAAAAAAAAAGTTGGCCCACCACAGTGGCTCACACCTGTAATCCCAGCACTTTAGGAGGCTGAGGTGGGCAGATCATGAGGTCAAGAGTTCAAGACCAACCTGGCCAGTATGATGAAACCCCGTCTCTACTAAAAATACAAAAATTAGGCCGGGCTCAGTGGCTCACGCCTGTAATCCCAGCCCTTTGGGAGGCCGAGATGGGCAGATCATAAGGTCAGGAGTTTGAGACCAGCCTGGCCAACATGGTAAAACCCCATCTCTACTAAAGGTACAAAAAATTAGCCGAGCATGGTGTCATGCACCTGTAATCCCAGCTGCTTGGGAGGCTGAGGCAGGAGAATCGCTTGAACCCAGAAGGTGGAGGTTGCAGTGAGCCGAGATTACACAATTGTACTCCAGCCTGGGTGACAGGGTGAGACTCTCTCTCTCAAAAAAAAAAAAAAAAAAAAAAAAGCTGAACTTGGTGGTGCACGCCTATAGTTCCAGCTACTTGGGAGGCTAAGGCAGGAGAATTGTTTGAACCCAGGAAGCAGAGGTTGCAGTGAGCCGAGATCGTGCGACTGCACTCCAGCCTGGGCAACAGAGCGAGACTCCATCTCAGAAACAAAAAAGAGAAAGAGAAGTTATTTTCATACCAACACTAGACAATTAAACACTATATTGAGGAGATGAATTGCCATCCATTCTCAAAAAAAATGTTATTTTAGTAAATTATTCTGAGTGCTTTATGTTGAAGAATAACGGGAGATATTTTTTTTCTCCTTGGAATGGATTTTTCTTTTTTGGATGCAAGGAGATGGAGTTATTACTCAAATCAATCTAATGGAAAGGAATTTTATCTACTCAAGATTCTCTATTTGATTGGAAGAGTTTTTGGTAAATGCTGTTGAAACAAGATTTAAGTAATATTTAATTTAATATTTATTTAGAAACTGATTATTGATGAGAAGAAGTATTACTTATTTGGGAGAAACCCTGATTTGTGTGACTTTACCATTGACCACCAGTCTTGCTCTCGGGTCCATGCTGCACTTGTCTACCACAAGCATCTGAAGAGAGTTTTCCTGATAGATCTCAACAGTAGTAAGTAACTCCCTCCCAATTCACATGTTATCTTTGGGCGATATGAAAATGCTCTTTGGGTTCTTTAGTTTGGAAATTATGTTTTATGGAAAAAGTTAATGTTTGGTTTTAAATCCACCCTTCTCTATTTCTGTGATTTTTCTGTTTTCCTGAGATAATTGATAACTGACTGTGGAGAGAACAGGGGTTTGGGGAGCTGTCCTGGGGGAATCAATAAGCAAATATGAGCTGGGTGTGGGGGCGCACACCTGTAGCTACTCAGGAAGCTGAGGCAGGAGGATCACTAGAGCCCAGGAGTTCAAGACTGCAGTGAGCTGTGATCACACCACTGCACTCCAGTCCGGGTGACAGAACAAGACCTCATCTCTTAAAAGCAAACAAACAGGCCGGGCGCGGTGGCTTACGCCTGTAATCCCAGCACTTTGGGAGGCCGAGGTGGGCGGATCACGAGGTCAGGAGATCGAAACCATCCTGGCTAACATGGTGAAACCCCGTCTCTACTAAAAATACAAAAAAATTAGCCGGGCTTGGTGGCGGGCACCTGTAGTCCCAGCTGCTCGGGAGGCTGAGTCAGGAGAATGGCGTGAATCCGGGAGGCGGAGCTTGCAGTAAGCTGAGATCACGCCACTGCACTCCAGCCTGGGTGACACAGCGAGACTCTGTCTCAAAACAAACAAACAAACAAACAAAAAAGAGCTGGGTGCAGTGGCTCACTCCTATAATCCCAGCACTATGGGAGGCCGAGGTGGGCGGATCACCTAAGGCCAGGAGTTTGAGACGAGCCTGGCCAATATGGTGAAACCTCGCCTCTACCAAAAATACAAAATTAGCTGGGGGTGGCAGCGGGTGCCTGTAATTCCGGCTTCTCAGGAGGCTGAGGCAGGAGAATCGCTTGAACGCAGGGGGTGAAGGTTTCAATGAGCCGAGATCGCGCCACTGCACTCTGGCCTGGGCAACACAGCAAGATTCTGTCTCAAAAAAAAAAAAAGGAAAAGGAAAAAGGCACCCAGGAACTATCGACCATGCATGTTCAAGTGTTTATAGAACCATAATAAATTGTGATTCCGTTTAAGCAGAAGCTATGATTAGCTCCATTAATGTAATAGAGCAGCAATATAGGGCATTTTAAGAAAGCTTGTCTTGAGGAAAATTTCATTATTCTGGTTCTTTATTCCATCTCTGTTTTGTTTTGACTATGAATAATGCCAGTTTCAATTCCATAAGCAAGGCCAGGCATGGTGACTCACACCTGTAATCCCAGCACTTTGGGAGGCTGATGTCAGTGAATCTCTCAAGCCCAGGAGTTCAAGACCATCACGAGCTATGTAACGAGACCCCTGTCTCTACAAAAAATACAAAAAATTAGCCCTGTATTGTGGAGTGCGCTTATGGTCCCAGCTGCTTGGGAGGCTTAAGTGGGAGGATTGTTTGAGCCCAGGAGGTGGAGGTTGCAATGAGCCATTGTAGCACGACTGTACTCCAGTCTGGGTGACGGAGCAAGTCCTGCCTCAAAAAATAAAAATAATCCATAAGTATTAATTAATTGGAGTATCCATAAGCATACACCAATTAATAAGAGTTTAAACTTCGCATAAGATAATCCACAGAAATGCAATTGAGATTTAACTGCATGGGGCTCTGAAATTTGTTCATTTTGCCCATGTGTGAATACAGTGTAAAATGTAAAGGGTCCTGCTTCTTGGGAATATCATGTTGGATTCCACCACTCTCCTCCTACCACACACAAACATACACTCGCACATCACCCTCATCTGCTTGTGTAACGGTCTTGGAGAGCTTTGTCTCGCAAATACTTATCTTTTCTCTCCCATTTTATGCAGAATGCCAACAGGGGAAAATATTCAGAATCTATAGTAGGATTTTGGCTTGCTTTGGCATTGATATTGCACCTGTTTCAGCCAAGCTCTTTCTTGTCCTGGGGATAACCTAAGCATAACTGCCACCAGGCCAGGAATTTCTCTATTCCTTTGACTTGGGGCTGGAGAGGGAAAACTACAGTGAAGCTCAGCTCCTGTTTTGGGAGGCATGGCTTCTGCTGGGTTGGAGCCATTCTTGTTTGACCTAGAATGGAGCCAAGCCTGTGTGGCAGCAGGGAACGGGCAGTGGTATTTGTTATTTGGGGGAACAACAGGTCTGAGGATATAAGAAACCCACTGAGGAGATTCAAGGCTCAGTGAAGGAGTTTCCTTCTCACTGTAACACATGATGGATGTGGTGGACCCGGTGCCATTTTCGTTTTTTAAAAAGCTGGAATTTTCTGACCACGATCCTGACTATGGCATTTTTAAAATAAATTAAAGACAGACAAAAAAGCAAAACTGATGTGCTGGGGGGAAGCTGACCTCATAAGAGAGTTGGCGATCATACTCTCCCTTCTAAAACTCGGGTTGTTTTTGTTTTCCCCCTTACGTTTCTGATTTGGTTGTTCCCAGCACACGGCACTTTCTTGGGTCACATTCGGTTGGAACCTCACAAGCCTCAGCAAATTCCCATCGATTCCACGGTCTCATTTGGCGCATCCACAAGGGCATACACTCTGCGCGAGAAGCCTCAGACATTGCCATCGGCTGTGAAAGATGAGAAGATGGGTGGAGAGGATGATGAACTCAAGGGCTTACTGGGGCTTCCAGAGGAGGAAACTGAGCTTGATGTAATTCCCTGTTTATGTCATTGTTTTGTCTTTGGGGACCCTGGTTTTTGGAGTATATAGCTGTTCTATGTAGCTGGAAATGCCATTGACTTAGCAGCAGGGGATTCTCTTGAGTCCAGTAATGGGCCTTTGGCAATCTGATGTGGCCAGCTGTGACACCTCTCAGAGGGCCACGTTGTATGGATTTGGTTGTGTATCACCAGGCCTAACAAGGAGGCTGGGTCACAGCCACTAGACCCCTTGAACTGTTTTGTGCACGTTCACTGGCTGTTACAAGCTAAGACTAGAAGCTACATTTCTCTGTCCCTTGACTGCTTAGAGCTAATGCTGTCCAAGGTGGTAGCCACTAACAATATTAAAGTATTATGTAGTCACATAAGACTGGTGGCTGCCGTGTTGCATAGTGTAAAGAGAGAATGTTTTCATCCTCACAAAAAGTTCTGTCAGACAGCACTGGCTTGGAGAGACTGACACTTTCATTCATTTATATAGCTTTTTTTGGTGCTATCTGAACAGCTCAGGAATCTTCTGAATAGAACCAGACTGCTTTTGTTCTTATGGGCCTCACTGTCCTGAGGGCCATGAATTTTATAAGATTTAATTTTAAGGTGCTGGAAGTTTTCCTTTTTTGAGGCTGACCCCAGTAGTTTGGTGTGGCTATAGTCCTTTACATGTCTTGTCACTGCACTGGTGTGATTGGTCTGTTCAGATAGACCAAATGCAATCATGTCCTTAACCACCGACCCGCATTTACTATTCCTGTACACCAAGGCAGTTTCCTAGCTCTTAGGAAGAAAAGCACAATAGAAATTCTACAATTTAGGCCGGGCACAGTGGCTTATGAGCGCCTGTAATCCCAGCACTTTGGGAGGCTGAGGTGGGCGGATCACCTGAGGTCAGGAGTTCGAGACCAGCCTGACCGACAATGGAGAAACCCCATCTCTACTAAAAATACAAAAAAGTAACTGGGTGTGGTGGCGCATGCCCGTAATCCCAGCTACTCAGGAGGCTGAGGAGGAGAATCGCTTGAACCCGGGAGGTGGAGGTTGTGGTGAGCCAAGATTGCGCCATTGCATTCCAGCCTGGGCAACAAGAGTGATACTCCATCTCCAAAAAAAAAAAAAAAAGAAAAATTGTACAATTAAGAAGTCGTTTTGTTTTGAAGAAGTGGCTTCATAGCCAGGGACCTTGTTGGCAGTCACTGTTGCCCATTTCCCCTTCAGGCCGCCTCTATCCAGGCTGCTGCTGTGCTTCCATGGCTTTTAGTTCAGTATGTTAGGTACTCCCTGGATCTTCATTCTTAAGACATTTAGAATATCTCAAACTGGTGGTTTGTACCAGCAAGGAATAATTTCAGTGGATTGGGAAGAGGCAAGCAACAGAGCTAAGGTCATGTTAATTATTGAGATAGTTATTTATAGAACTGGGGCCAGACACAGGATGGGGAATGACAAAATATTAACGCCAAAATTAAGTGCACTAGCAGTGTCCTTAATTTTAAAGGAGAAAGCTACTAGAAAAGAAGCAGCTAATTGTCCTTTTTCATCTCAATTTTGTTACTTAAAAACAATTCTTGGTGTTCCTCCCAGCCACATTTCCTTTTAATTCTCAGCTTGTGTGGGCATGAAGACATGATAGCCTTTCTTCAACAACAACAACGAAACACAACTCAAGGGTATTTGCACAGATGACCTGTTCTCAGCTCAAGGCCCTTTACCTCCTTTTGAATATCACTGCCCCACTAGTCAGTGAGGATGTTCCACATTCTTTCTAATGAGACTTGAGACTTGTTAGTATTAGTAGTCTCAGGACAGTATGAATCTTCTCTAAATGCAGAAGAGTCTCAACTCCCTTTGGAGGTCAAGATTAGCCCCTCACGCCTTCCTGACCTTTATTTAGTATGATTTTCTCCATCAGATTCCCTTTATACTGACTGCTGTCTTTCCTGTATGAACCCTGGCTTAGAACCTGACAGAGTTCAACACTGCCCACAACAAGCGGATTTCTACCCTTACCATTGAGGAGGGAAATCTGGACATTCAAAGACCAAAGAGGAAGAGGAAGAACTCACGGGTGACATTCAGTGAGGATGATGAGATCATCAATCCAGGTGAGGTATCTTCCTAGTTTATTCTGATGAAAAAGCTGTGGTTGGCTCGGGCGCAGTAGCTCATGCCTGTAATCCCAGCACTTTGGGATGCCGAGGAGGGTGGATCACTTAAGGTCAGGAGTTCAAGACTAGCCTGGCCAACAAGGTGAAACCCCATCTCTACTTAAAAAAAAAATACAAAAATTAGCTGGGCTTGGTGGTGCTCGCCTGTAGTCCCAGCTACTTGGGAGGTTAAGGCAAGAGAATTGCTTGAACCCAGGAGGCAGAAGTTGCAGTGAGCCGGGATTGCACCATTACACTCCAGCCTAGGTGACAAAAAAAAAAAAAAAAAAAAAAAGAAAAGCTGTGGTTGGTCAGGCATAGTGGTTCACGCCTGTAATCCCAGCACTTTGGGAGGCTGAAGTTGGCGAATTGCTTGAGGCCAGGATTTCGAGACCAGGGTGGCCAACGTGGCAGAACCCTGTCTCTAAAAAAATTCAAAAATCAGCCAGGCGTGATAGCACACACCTGTAGTCTAAGCTACTCAGGAAGCTGAGGTGGGAGAATCGCTTGAACCTGGGAGGCAGAGGTTGCAATGAGCCAAGATCGTGCCACTGCACTCCCACCTGGGTGACAGAGTGAGGCTGTCTTCAAAAAAGAGTTTCCAGGGTTGGACCTAGAAATGTATGTATTTTTTAGTTTTACTTTGGTGTGTGTGTAAGAGACAAGATCTCATTTTGTCGCCCAGGCTAGAGTGCAGTGGCACAGTCACGGCTCACTACAGCCTTGACCACCCAGGCACAGGTGATCCTCCCACCTCAACCTCCTGAGTATCTGGGACAACAGGTGCATGCCACCACGCTCAGCTAATTGTGATATGTTTTGTAGAAATGAGGTTTCATCATGTTGCCCTGGCTGGTCTTGAACTCCTGAGCTTAAGTGATCCTCCTGCTTCAGTCTCCCAAAGTACTGGGATTATAGGCATGAGCCCCCGTGCCTGGTTGAAATTTTATTTTTTATTTTTTATTTTTATGTATGTATTTTTCGAGATAGAGTCTCATTCTGTCACCTAGGCTGGAGTGCAGTGGCGCAACCTCGGCTCACTGCACCCTCCGCCTCCTGGGTTCAAGCGATTCTTCTGCCTCAGCCTCCCAAGTAGCTGGGATTATAGGCGCATGCCACCACGCCTGGCTAATTTTTTTGTATTTTTAGTAGAGACAGGGTTTCACCATGTTGGCCAGGCTGGTTTTGAACTCCTGACCTCAAGTGATCCGCCCTCGACCTCCCAAAGTGCTAGGATTACAGGTGTGAGCCACCATGCCCAACCCAAAATTTATACTTTTTAATGAGCTCCTGTTTGTACAACAGCCAGCAATTTGGGAACCACTGGACTAGACAAATTTCTTAAGTCTCTTTCAGGAGTGAGGATCTGATCTGCTCTGTTTTTCTCATTGAAAATTAGTGCCCTCAAGCTTTCTTAGGGAAGTGTGTTCAGTCAATATAGCATAGTGGTTAAGAGCACAGGCTCTGAAACCAGAGGGGCCATGAGAGAAGATTGGGATACCTTTTTAGAGACGTTGTCTCTTTCTCTTTTTTTTTTTTTTTTTTTTGAGACGGAGTCTTGCTTTGTCGCCCAGGCTGGAGTGCAGTGGCGCGATCTCAGCTTACTGCAAGCTCCGCCTCCTGGGTTCATGCCATTCTCCTGCCTCAGCCTCCCGTGTAGCTGGGACTACAGGCACCCGCCACCATGCCCAGCTAATTTTTTGTATTTTCAGTAGAGACGGGGGTTTCACCGTGTTAGCCAGAATGGTCTTGATCTGCTGACTTTGTGATCCGCCCGCCTCAGCCTCCCAAAGTGCTGGGATTACAAGTGTGAGCCACTGCGGACATTGTCTCTTTCTTTATGAGCTTGGATATTTTTTTCCTTTCTCTTCTATGTAGAAGCCATTTTTTCATTGAGCAGATATTGATAGTGAACATACTACCAGAGTGTCCTCTTTAAAGTCATGGATCCTAATACGTGAAAATCCAGACTTAAAGCAAATAAACCAGGGGCTAATTATAATTACTCAAATAACGATTCTTTTGTCTTCCAAGGGGATTTATGGGAGTGTTTCTTTCTTTCTTTCTTTTTTTGTTTTTTTTTTTTGAGATGGAGTCTCGCTCTGTCGCCCAGGCTGGAGTGCAGTGGCACAATCTCGGCTCACTGCAAGCTCCACCTCCTGGGTTCATGCCATTCTCCTGCATCAACCTCCCAAGTAGCTGAGACTACAGGTGCCCGCCACCATGCCCGGCTAATTTTTAGTATTTTTTAGTAGAGACGGAGTTTCACCATGTTAGCCAGGATGGTTTCAATCTCCTGACCTCATGATCCTGACCTCATGATCCGCCTGCCTCAGCCTCTCAAAGTGCTGGGATTACAGGCATGAGCCACCGTGCCCGGCTGGGAGTGTTTCTTTCAATAACAAGCGACCTCATTGAAAATAAGATTACAATATCTATTAGGGAAGCCATTCCTTCTCTATCACTATATTAAGTTAACTGGGGCTTGGAGTAGTTTTCTCTAGTAGTGGTACATAAGTTAGTGCCTCTGCCTGTTTCCACACATTCACCCTTCAGTGAGAAAACTCCACCATCCTTGGCGATCCAGCCTAGTCATCCCCTCTGCTCCAGAAACACTGTTGTGTACTTCTCTTGAAGCACCTTTGTGTGTTGTAGCCTGTCTGGCTCTGTAACTGTGAGTTCATCAAGGATGGGACAGTATCTTGCTCTTTATTTCCTGTGTAGACGGGGGTATCAGAGCCTTTAGTGCAAGTCTTGCTTATATACAGTTCAGGCCATTCAAGTCAAAAGGCCAGGTTAGGGGCCGGGCGCGGTGGCTCAAGCCTGTAATCCCAGCACTTTGGGAGGCCGAGACGGGCGGATCACGAGGTTCAGGAAAGACGACGACCAATCCCTGGCATATACGGTGAAACCTGTCTCTAACTTAAAAAAATACCAAAAATAGCCGGCGATCGAGGTGCGCCTGTAGTCAGCACTTGTGCTGAGCAGGAGAATGGCATAAAAACCTCGGAGGCGGAGCTTGCAGGGAGCTGAGATCCGCCAACGCACTCCAGCCTCGGGTGGCAGAGCAAGACTCCGTCCTCAAAAAAAAAAAAAAAAAAAAAAAAAAAAGGCCAGGTTCAGTTTGAAGCCCTGGCTTTGAATCCAAAATCCCTTTTTTTTTTTGCTAATAAGCAGGCATTAGCAAGGCATTTGGTATGTAACCTCTTGACATGTCATTGTTTTGTCACTGATATGGAACTGATAATGTCTACTCTTTTTTTCTTTCCCCTCAAAAGAGGGAAGTATAAAGAAGGGGAAAGAACTTGGGGAAAGGCAGCACAGCACAGTGGTGTAGATCACAGGCCTGATTCGAAGTACTTGGACTCAAGTCCTGGCTCCTGTCCTCTCCACCAGAGCAACTGGGCGAGTCACTTTGCTCCTCTAAGCCTCAGTTTGCTTTCTCATCTACTGAATGTTGATTGTGGTAGTACCTACGTCACAGGGTCTTTGTGAGGATTTAGCACAATGCCCAGCACCCAGGAAGCACTCTCTGTGTTTTACAATTTTAACATGAGTTGTTGTGATGGTTTGTTTGCAGTGACCCCTGTGCCCTTATTCCTCCCAGTAAAGTAGCAACCCAACCCTGCCCTCTTCTCTTTTTGCAGAGGATGTGGATCCCTCAGTTGGTCGATTCAGGAACATGGTGCAAACTGCAGTGGTCCCAGTCAAGGTAGGAAGCACATGAAATGCCATACAGTCTGTGTTTAAAAACTTGCTCTTTAGGCCAGGCACGTTGGCTCATGTCTGTAATGCGAGCACTTTGGGAGGCCGAGGCGGGCAGATCAAGAAGTCAAGAGATAGAGGCTGGGCACAGTGGCTCACACTTGTAATCCCAGCACTTTGGGAGGCCAAGGCAGGCGGATCACCTGAGTTCAGGAGGTGAAGACCAGCCTGGCCAACATGGTGAAACCCTGTCTCTACTAAAAATACAAAAATTGGCCGGGCGTGGTGGTGGGCCTCTGTAATCCCAGCTACTTGGAAAGCTAATGCAGGAGAATTGCTTGAACCTGAGAGGTAGAGGTTGCAGTGAGCCGAGATCACACCATTGCACTCCATCCTGGGCAACAGATCAAGACTCCGTCTCAAAAAAAAAAAGAGATCGAGGCCGGGCGCAGTGGCTCAAGCCTGTAATCCCAGCACTTTGGGAGGCCGAGACGGGTGGATCACGAGGTCAGGAGATCGAGACCATCCTGGCTAACACGGTGAAACCCTGTCTCTACTAAAATACAAAAAAACTAGCCGGGCGAGGTGGCGGGCGCCTGTAGTCCCAGCTACTCCGGAGGCTGAGGCAGGAGAATGGCGTAAACCCGGGAGGCGGAGCTTGCAGTGAGCTGAGATCCGGCCACTGCACTCCAGCCTGGGAGACAGAGCCAGACTCCGTCTCAAAAAAAAAAAAAAACAAACAAAGAGATCGAGACCATCCTGGCCAACATGGTGAAACCCTGTCTCTACTAAAAATACAAAAATTAGCTGGGTGTGGTGGCACATTCCTGTAGTCTCAGCTACTTGAGAGGTTGAGGCGGGAGAATCGCTGGAACCTGGGAGGCAGAAGTTGCAGTGAACTGAGATCGCGCCACTGCACTCCACCCTGGCAACCGAGGGAGACTCCGTCTCAAAAAAAAAAAATAACCTGCTCTTTATGTGCTATTGAGTGAGTGCTTAATTTTAAAATACATACCATGCTCCTCTCCCATTTCTCATTCTGTGGAAATGAAATCTATGTTTAGGGAATCCTGGAGTACCACAGAAAGGCAGCAGGTAACTAGCCAGCTTGATGTTTCATGTAAATCATGTGCAGTGTGAATCTGTAAATTAATTTTCCAGAGGGGCGCAGAGGGAAGCCCACCTTCTTTTGTCCTTTCTCTCTGGCCTCAAAATAAGCTGTTAGGTAGAGGAGATGCATTATTGCAGTAAAACACGATTTGTCCTGCCTTTATTTTATGGCAATGGCACAGATAGGGCTGTCAGCCCAGATGTGGATTAAGTTTAAAGATCAAGTATGTTGAAGAACCAAGAGGTAGAAGTTATGGAGATGCTCTGATCGTTCAACATGTGGAAGAACTACTAGATAGCCAGAACTGTCCAAACGGCAACACACTTCCCCTTAGAGTAGTGAGATCCCTGTTAATATTAAGAAGGTGATTAGAAGATGCTGGTTAGAGATGAGATAGAAATTGTTTGGCCGGGCGCGGTGGCTCAAGCCTGTAATCCCAGCACTTTGGGAGGCCGAGACGGGCAGATCACGAGGTCGGGGGATCGAGACCATCCTGGCTAACACGGTGAAACCCCGTCTCTACTAAAAAATACAAAAAACTAGCTGGACGAGGTGGCGGGCGCCTGTAGTCCCAGCTACTCGGGAGGCTGAGGCAGGAGAATGGTGTAAACCTGGGAGGCAGAGCTTGCAGTGAGCTGAGATCCGGCCACTGCACTCTAGCCTGGGCGACAGAGCGAGACTCCGTCTCAAAAAAAAAAAGAAAGAAAGAAATTGTTTTACTTTTTATAAAACAAAAAAAAATCTGTAGAATATATTAGACTAAATAAGATCTGTCAGAGTTCCTGCTTAGACTTTGTTTAATCCAGAAGGAGTATAGGCGTGAGGAGGATGTTTCACGAGCTTTAGTCTAGTGTGGAAAAGTAGATGATGTTTTTCTGTGGGACTCCATAATGCCCCTTGAGCTCTTTTTGTTATTGTTTTTATTCCTTTGGAATATTTTCTTGTCATTAAAGTATAAAATCATCAGGTATATAGTTTTATGTCAATTTTATTGCGGTATAATTTACATATAATAATGTTTACACATTTAAGTGTATAGTTTTGGAAAATATATGTGTAACCGCCACCATAATCAACATAGAGATTTTCCTCACTCCAAAAAGTTGCCTCGTGGCCGTTTGCAGCAGCCCACTCCTAGGCCCAGGCAGCCAGTAAATATTTTCTTCACTGTAGATTGGTTTTGCTCTCAGATTAATGTTTAAAAATTGGACACCAGGCCAGGCGCGGTGGCTCATGCCTGTCATCCCAGCATTTTGGGAGGCTGAGGCGGGTGGATCACCTGAGGTAGGGAGTGTGAGACCAGCCTGACCAACATGGAGAAACCCCGTCTCTACTAAAAATACAAAATTAGCCAGGCGTGGTGGCGCATGCCTGTAATCCCAGCTACTCCAGAGGCTGAGGCAGGAGAACGGCTTGAACCCGGGAGGTGGAGGTTGCTGTGAGCTGAGATGGCACCATTACACTCCAGCCTGGGCAACAAGAGTGAAACTCCGTCTCGAAAAAAAAAAATTGGACATCAAACATGAGGATACCAAATTTTTCCCCCTCAAAAAAAGGAAAAATATCTATTGCCATCTTTTATCGTTTCCATTTCCTAAAAGGGATTTTTTTAAAATGTTTTTTATTTTTGAGACAGTCTCACTCTGTCACCCAGGCTGGAGTGCAGTGGCACCATCTCAGCTCACTGCAACCTCTGCCTCAAGTGATTCTCGTGCCTCAGCCTCCCGAGTAGCTGTGATTACAGGAACCTGCCACCACGCCTGGCTAATTTTTGTATTTTTAGGAGGGATGGGGTTTTCCATGTTGGCCAGCCTGGTCTCGAACTCCTGATGTCATGTGTTCCTCCTAAAAGGTCATTTTAATATGAAAATAAGAAAGTGAGCTATGTGACTTTAGGGTAAAGAATAGTCATTAAAATTGATAGGTTTTACTTTATGTAAAACTCACAGCACCATCCTTCTTGGCTGATACAGGATGGTGAAAACTTTGTTATGGAGCAGTGTTGGGAACCATCATAGATGACTGGGAAGGTCTCTTCAAACCGTAAGATTTTAACACCATGAAATAGGTTGTCCGTAAAGGAGAACAGGCTAGAAGTTAGGAACCTTTCCCAAAGCCATTTTTCTAAGACTGGAATGGAAAAAGCTGACCACTCATGGGCCTCACCGCTTGTCTTCTCTCTCCAATCTCTCCCCTCTCCTCATCGTGAACTGTAGAAGAAGCGTGTGGAGGGCCCAGGCTCCCTGGGCCTGGAGGAATCAGGGAGCAGGCGCATGCAGAACTTTGCCTTCAGCGGAGGACTCTACGGGGGCCTGCCCCCCACACACAGTGAAGCAGGCTCCCAGCCGCATGGCATCCACGGGACAGCACTTATCGGTGGCTTGCCCATGCCATACCCAAACCTTGCCCCTGATGTGGACTTGACTCCTGTTGTGCCGTCAGCAGTGAACATGAACCCTGCACCAAACCCTGCAGTCTATAACCCTGAAGCTGTAAATGAACCCAAGAAGAAGAAGTATGCAAAAGAGGCTTGGCCAGGCAAGAAGCCCACACCTTCCTTACTGATTTGATATTTTTGGTCATGGAGAAGGGTGGGATTGGGTGGGAATGGGGTGGAAGGGTGATGGGGAGCTAATGAACTAGGGAGAAAAACTTTCCATGTGTGCAGTATCGTCTTTCAGAATGTCTCCTGGCATCCTAACCATGTAATATGAAAATTGGGGGTGGGGTTGAAATAGCCCATAAAGACCTGTCTTCACAACACTTGCAGTGTAAGAAAGGCTTCTTATATCCTTTTCAATAGACTGCCCTGGCTCTTTCCTAGGCCTTCCACTACCTCCTTTCTCCCACTTTCCAGGATCATTTTTATGTAAAGTCACATATCCCAGGCCCTCAGGTTGAATCCAGAGCTGTCGAGGTTACAGTAGCATCACCAGCCTTGGGGGTCCAGCAGCCTAATTTATATTCACTACCTTTGCAAGTCCCAGGTAGCAGAAGGGTTGCCATGGGTCTCAAATTGATCAAAAAGAAGACTTAGAAGTCTGCAGTTAAGTTGAGGTTTAAACTAAAAAATGTTTCCTTGGGTCAGTGGTTTTGAGGTCCAATAGTTAGGCTTTTCTCTTTTGTCCTTCCTCTTTTGGAGTGAAAACATTGCAATTTTCCTTCGTCTGACTGGTGCCATAGACACAGGTTTATAGTTTCAACTTATAGTATTGTTTGAACTCTACCTGTTTTTCTTGTCAAACCTGAGCACTCCACTTGCTGAAGTTTCTTATTTAATTCCAGAGTACTGTCCTCTACTCTAAGGCATTACTTTTAAGTGTATTATGAAGGCAATTTTCAAAGGATATAACCGGTTGGGGTAATTCAAAATAAAAAGGAAAAGATTTTTTTGCAAGTCACTGGTGTCTCTACGAGGAATTTTTAGATGTCAGTTTGGAGGCTCTTTCCCCCCCAATTGAGAGCTCTTGTTATTGAGAGCTCTGAGACTAGACCTGGCTAACAAACATAGGAGACAAAGTTAGGAAACATTGATACAAGCTTTGTACAGAGATTTGTACATTTGTGTAATAGGCCTTTTCATGCTTTATGTGTAGCTTTTTACCTGTAACCTTTATTACATTGTAAATTAAACGTAACTTTTGTCATTTGGGTGCGGTCTGTGAATTTGTGTTTCAGTCACTGATTGCCACTGCTGTCGGGGAATGTTTGCTAAAGGCACAGTCACTGAGCTTGGGAGGCAATGCTCCATCCCCATTTTATTACAAATAAAGATGCCCCTAAATGAGTGTGGAAATTCTAATGAGAGAATCTAGTCCCCAGACTGAAACACCACAAAGCAGCATCGGTTCGGAAGTGCTTGGTGCCCTTCATCAGGAGACCTCATGACAGGAGACCGGGCTTTAGGGCATTTGCATAAGCCCTGTCGCCCACCCTGCAGTCAGAGCTCTGTGCATTTGAGCCATAGCTTGGTGACACAGGAGCAAACGGAAGCTAAAGGTAAGTAAGTTTAGGAGGGATTTCAGCAAGAATTTGAATTGAAGGAATATGCCTGCATACAGAATCTGATTTGCAGTAAGTACAGTGTGTGTGTGAGACTTACATGTGGCTTTGGAATGAAGATGCCCACTAGGTTCCAGATCCTTGGGTCAAGTGCAGACTTGTAGCAGGAGCAGCCATTCTGAAGAACAGAAATTCTAACGTCAGCCGTGCAAGAGTTGACTTCCCCAGAGGGTCTATAAAAATGAGTGTCCCCATCAGAACAATACCTTCCTCTCATTATAGTGAAGATGGTACTGTTGGTAGTGCTGAACAATCACTGAGCACCTGCCTGCCTACAGCATGTCATCTAGTTCTCATAGCCCCGAGAGGAATTCTATTTCTGTCTGCATTTTATAGATGAGAAAACTGAGACTCAGACAAAATAAACTTCCCTATGAGCCCCCTGTACTGAAGACAGGATTGAAACTAGTCTGAATCCAGAGTTTAAGGTGGGGATATGCTTGGTCCATGGGTGGCGCACCCTTTAATTTTCGTATTTTTAGTGGAGACGAGGTTTCACCATGTTGGCCAGGCTCGTCTCAAACTTCAGTCCTCAGGTGATCCAACTACCTTGGCCTCCCAGAGTGCTAGGATTCCAGGCGTGAGCCCCCGAGTCTGGCCTGTTTTGTAGTTCTTTAAAAAATGTCCAAACTGGGCCGGGTGCAGTGGCTCATGCCTGTAATCCCAACACTTTGGGAGGCTCAGAGGGGCAGATCATGAGATCAGGAGATCGAGACCATCCTGACTAACACGGTGAAACCCCGTCTCTACTAAAAATACAAAAAATTAGCTGGGCGTTGTGGCGGGTGCCTATAGTCCCTGCTACTTGGGAGGCTGAGGCAGGAGAATGACCTGAACCCAGGAGGAGGAGCTTGCAGTGAGCTGAGACTGTGCCACTGCACTCCAGGCTTGGTGACAAAGCGAGACTCCGTCTCAAAAAAAGAAGAAAGTCCAAACTGGACAACTTACTGGAAGTATGTTAAAGTATGTTAGATATAGTTGAGATAAAATCAGTCCTTCCTGATGAGGTTATGCCATGCATTCTTTTTTTTTTTTTTTTGAGACTTCCCTCTTTGTGGCCCAGGCTGGAGTGCAGTGGCGCAGTCTTGGCTCACTGCAACCTCTGCCTCCTGGGTTCAAGCAATTCTCCTCCCTCAGCCTCCCAAGTAGCTGGGATTACAGGCGCCTGCGATCATGCTTGGCTATTTTTTTTTATTAGAGATGGGGTTTTGCCATGTTGGCCAGGCTGGTCTTGAACTCCTGCCCTCAGGTGATCCACCCACCCCAGTCTCCCAAAGTGCTAGGATTAAAGGCGTGAGGCACCATTTTTTTGTTTTGTTTTGTTTTTTTGAGACAAAAGTCTCACTCTGTCCCCCAGGCTGGAGTGCAGTGGTGCGATCTCGGCTCACTGCAACCTCCACCTCCTGGGTTCAAGTGATTCTCCTGCCTTAGCCTCCCGAGTACAGGGACTACAGGCGCCAGCCACCATGCCCAGCTAATTCTTGTGTTTTTAGTAGAGATGGGGTTTTGCCATGTTGGCCAGTCTGGTCTCAAACTCCTGACCTCAAGTGATGTTCCTTTCTCAGCCTCCCAAAGTGCGGGGATTACAGGCATGAGCCACTGCCCCCGGCTGATATTTCATGTACTTTAAGGGCCCAATTAAGCAGAAGCAGAACTGGGAAGGAGGCATGTATGTGTGGCAACCTGGCTTAACTGGCGCCATGTTTCTGATTCCAGTTATGTTTTAGGTGCTCCTTAGAGATAAGCACCCCAAGATGGGGCTCACCTGCCTCTTACCCTAATCAGCTCTGGATGACAAACAGATGGATGAGCCCCTTCTGTCTGCTACCAGGATTGGCAGTGGCCTCACACTCAAGTGGGCACAGTGCTGCTGAGGGATGCAGCCTGTCCCCATCTTGGGACGCAAACTCACCCTGGATGAGAAGTGACTGCTGGTTTCCCCGAAATCCTGTGCCCATTGATGGGCCACCTGCTAAGGAGGGAAGGTAGACCCGTGTTCCTCTCCCCGGGGCGGGAGAGGTGATGAATCCTGTGGAGAAGTAGACATCTACTGACAGAACAGCCCGTTCCCCAGGGTATCCTGGCCCAGGATCAGCTGTTCGATGACCATTTGCCTAAAATATGTTCACTACCACATATAGGTCAGAATTTCAGAGTCAAAAGTCACCTGGGAGGTTCCGTCTAGACCCTTCATTTTGCAAATGAGCAAACTTTGGCAGTGAGGACTTGCTTCATTCAACTTGCGTGGATCGGACGTCCATGACTTGGGCCTATGGAAGTGCACCACCCCTGCTACCCCAGCTACTACAAGAGGCTCACCTAGTGGGAGACAGCCACGCACTCATGATGCTGTCCAGACCCTTGACAGCTCGAGTGGAAGGATGAGGTGGGTGAGAATAGCAATAGAAATTTATTACCTGAGGCATGTGGACCATGGTTTTCCCAGCAGAGGGGCCACCATGAGAGAGGTGTGAAAAGAGGACATGGGATGGGAGTGACTGGTGAGTGGGAGCAGGGAGGAGAGCCTGCCCTGTAAGCCTTGCTAGGGAATTACCAGGAAGGCACTGAAGGATATTTTTCTTAAAAAAGAAAAAATACACACACACACACACACACACACACATATACATACATACATACACACATATATATGCTCAGGTAGATATTTTGGAAAATGCAGAGAAACTTACATCACACACACCCTCACCCAGAGTAGGGGAGGCTTCCTTGGGAAGGTCTCAGGCACTGGCAGTGACTGGTCAGGTTCAGACGATAGAAAATCCCTGGGGTAGCAGGTGAGTAAGGGGGTCCCTGGCCTCTCATGAGTCTCTCCACGCAGGAAGACAAGCAGGTGTTCTAGTGCTCTCTTTCTCACAGCTTAGCAAATCTAGAGAAAAGTCCAGGTGTTTCAAGAAGACTGAAGACGGCTTGGCTCACTGGCTCACACCTGTAATGCCAGCACTTTGGGAAGCCAAGCTGGGCAGATCACCTGAGGTTAGGAGTTTGAGACCAGTCTGGTCAACATGGCGAAACCCCCATCTCTACTAAAAATACAATAATTACCCGGGCATGGTGGCGCACACCTGTAATGCCAGCTACTCGGGAGGCAGAGGTTGCAGTGAGTGAGATTGTGCCACTGCACTCCAGCCTAGGTGACACTGTGAGACTCCATCACACACACACAAAAAGACTGAAGAGAGAGTTCCCCGTTAGTTCTGCCTGTGGGAGGGGAGCGGGGCTTCAAAGAGCATGACGTTGGATATCTCCACGTGGTGGAGGGGAGGGCGCTCCATGCAGGGGCTACCGTGGGAGCACAAATGGGGCAGAGTGGACTAAAGTCTGGCATATGCCGGGGTGGAGGGAAGGCCCTTGAATGGCTGTGGAGTTTGGATGTTCTCTGTGGCAAGGGAATAAAACCATTGCCTGTTCCATGGAGGGAGCTGGATGCTGAAGCTTCTGCCTTTAACAGGGGCATGGGTGCAGTTCCAGCCCCTGCCAGCAGGCTGGGCCCTGGGCCCACTTTTGAAAGACCTCCAGGGCATGGAGCAGGAGATGAGAGAGGGAAGGAAGAGAATCTGGCTCACTGCCGGGCACTTTATGAGAGTTACCTCCTTAATTCCCTTCACAGCCCTGAGAGGAGGTTGGCCGTGTCCACATTTTACAAATGGGGAGCTTGAGGCTCAGGGTACACAGTCCCAGGTCACAGCCCTGGCAAGCCATGCAGTGGGCGTTCTAGCCCGGCCCTGAGGTTTTGGAGCAGGGACAGTGCAGGGGACCCACCAGCCCAGGCTGCCTCCCCTGCCCTTTCCACATCTGTGACAGGCTCTGGATTTTGTTCTCTTTGAGTTTTTTCCTTCTCGATTTCCTGTCCCCTCTGTCTCTATCTCTGTCCCCTTTGTGGTATGTGGGGCTTCTTCAAGTACTACTGAGTCTCCACAACTGTGCCAGGTTGGGCCTGGGCAGCTCCCCATAGAGGCTGGCGCCCATAGCCAGGGGCAGGGTTACCAGCAGGAAGTGCACCCCTGAACCCCTCTCCCCAGCTCCCAACCTGCCTGCCTCAGCGGCCCCGCATCCCCACCTCCCCCATCAGGGTACCTGCTCCCGCTGTGCCCCATCCTGCTGGCGGCAGTCCTCTCTCTCCTTTGGGTCACTGGCAGCAGCATCCAGGCTCACCATTACTGTCCTCTCCTTCATGGAAAATTAAGCAAATCCTCTTGATTCCACTCCCCGCCAGCTGCCCCAGACGCCCTCCCATTTCTCTGCTCCACTTGCTGTCCGCAGTTGCTCTCCTCCATTTGCTGTTGAACCCACTCCAGGCAGGCTCTTCCCCCAACACTCATTCCCCTCTGCAGTCGGTCATGTTTGCTTCTCTCCTCGCCCTGCCCTGCACACCCTCGCCCTCCCATCACCTCTCTGCTTCCCCTTGCTCGCGCCCCTATAGCCCAGAGGCTTCTGGCTGCTCCTTCCACCCTCAGGTCACATGCCCATCCTGCCCCTGTGACTGGACCTCTCTCCTAGGCATCAGCAGGGCTCCCTCGCTCCCTGTCCCTATGTTGAGAAAGAGAAAACCAGGCCCTGACCTCCTGGAGCCAGCCTGGAGCCCAGCGGGGCTTCAGTCTTCTCCAGCTGAACCTAAACGACTTCACAGGACATCAGCACCAGACAAACCACCCTGTGACCATGATGGATCACAACACAAACAGGGCCACTCCACCATCATGTCTGAGCACAAATAAAACATGAACATTGTCCAAGCCACAAAAAGGATCCATCACTCCTGCAGTGGGTGTTGACTTGTAGGCCCTAAAACATTCATCCAGGACCTCAGAATGTCACAGTTGAAGTAGGATCTTTGCAAATGTAATGAAGGTAAGGATCTTCAGATGAGATCGTCCTGCATTAGGATTTGTTCTAATCCAGGAATGATCTAATAGGAGACAGAAAAGGAGGCCAGGAGTGGTGGCTCACACCTGTAATCCCAACACTTTGGGAGGCCAAGGCAAGTGGATCACAAGGTCAGGAGTTTGAGACCAGCCTGGCCAACATGGGGAAACTCCATCTCTACTAAAGATACAAAACAATCAGCTGGGCGTGCTGGTGTGCGCCTGTAATCCCAGCTACTTGGGAGGCTGACACAAGAGAATCGCTTGAACCGAAAGGCAGAGGTTGCAGTGAGCCAAGATCACACCATTGCACTCCAGCCTGGGTGAAAGGGCAAGACTCCGTCTCAAAAAAGAAACGGAAAAGGAGAAGACAGGGACACAGAGGGGAAGGCCGTGGGAAGATACGGAGGTTAGACCGATAGGTCTACAAGCCAAGAAGCACAGGGATTGCCTCAGAGCTTTCAGAAGGAATCGACGCTGCGACACCTTGATGTCTGGCCTCTAGAACTGTGAGAAGATACATTTATGTTGCTTTAAGCTGCCAAGTTAGTAGTCATTTGTTACAGCAGACTCAGAAACTAATACAATCCCCCTGTCCTGGCTCATAGGAGAAGCTGTTGCTTCTTACTGATCACAGCTCTAGCCTTGGTCTAGTCTTGCCTCCCTCTAGATACAATGTATTAATGTCCTCAGCCATAGAAATACCCTTGCTTCTGCACAGCATCCCATCCAGAGTGAAGCCCTGCTTTCTTTTTTCTTTTTCTTTTTTTCTTTGAGATGGAGTCTCACTCTGTCACCCAGGCTGAAGTGCAGTGACATGATCTCAGCTCACCACAACCTCCACCTCTCAGGTTCCAGTAGTTCTCCTGCCTCAGCCTCTAGAGTAGCTGGGATTACAGGCACGCACCCCCATGCCCAGCCACTTTTTGTATTTTTAGTAGAGACGGGGTTTTACCACGTTGGTCAGGCTGGTCTTGAACTTCTGACCTCAAGTGATCCATCCTCCTTAGTCTCCCAAAGTGCTGGGATTACAGGCGTGAGCCACCATGCCAGGCCTAAAGCCCTGCTTTCTTAAGCACTCCAAAGTCATCTAACCCAAATTCTGTAAGTCCTTTCTAACACAGCTTACTGAGTTTCCCATGGCGTGTGCTATCCCTATGAGTCACAAACCCAACTTATTCAGATGTCCCTGTGTTCCTAGGAGTCTGTGGCTGGAGGGCATTGACAACGTCTTGGCCCCAAGGCCACCATCTCAATGAGGCCAACCTTCTTCACTCCCAGCTCCTTATCCCTAACCTCCCCACTCGCTCCACTGTTCCCACAGCACCATCCCCTCTACCACATACCACCCCTATGGTGGAATCCTTTACTTATTGACTGCATATTGTTTACAGTCTGCCTTCCCCCTCCCCTCATTTGAGTGTAAGCTCCACTGAGGGGCAGGGGCTGTTGTCTGTTTTGATTCCCAGTGTTTTCAAAATGGCTGGAACAGCCTAGCACATCGCTGGCATGCCATAAAAATTTGTTGAATGAACGAATCAATGTTGGGACAGGAGCAAACCAAGGAAGTGCCTAACCAGCCTGGCCACCAGGAAGGCTTCGCTGGAAGAGGGCTGTCAGGGCTGGGATCTGAGGGATAAATAAAGGTTATCCAGGCACAAGAGTGGGGAGGAGAGGCCGGGCGCGGTGGCTCACACCTGTATCCCAGCACTTTGGAAGGCTGAGGTGGGTGGATCACTTGAGGTCAGAAGTTCAAGGCCAGACTGGCCAACATGGTGAAACCCCCCCTGCTACTAAAAATACAAAAAATAAATAAGAAAGAGTGGGAGAAGTATTCCAGCCATCTGCAAAAGGCTGGGGAAGCGAGGAGGTGTTTCAGGATTGAGGAAATGCAAGTGATTTGATGTGGCCGGAGAGAATGTTCTGGAAGGGTAAGGCAATAGATGAGAATGGTATGTTGTCAGGGGCCAGGACACAAAGGACCACATCATCAGGAGCTCAGACTTCACCTGAAGGTCATGGGGAGTCCTGGAAGTGTTAAAGCAGGAGGTGACATGTCAGAACTGCATTTAGGAAGAGCAGAGGGGCCAGGTATGTTGGCTTGCACCTGTATCCCAGCACTTTGGGAGGTCGAGGTGGGAGGATTGCTTGAATCCAGGAGTTCGAGACCAGCCTGGGCAACATGGCAAAACCCATCTCTACCAAAAATACAAAAATTAGCCAGTCTAATAACCCAGTCTCTAAATAAATAAAAATATGCAAATAAATAAATATGTATGTATTTTTTGTTTTAATAATAATTGTAATTTCCAATATGTTGTGCAAGGAGATTAGAGAGGAAAATCATATTAATTTGATATTTGTGGAAGAATTGTGCAAATCACATTTAATGTCACCACAATGTGAGGATGAATTTTTTTTTTTTTTTAAGGAAGAGCAGATGGGAGGGAGGGGACAGTCCTGGGGAGGCGAGGCTGGAGGTGGGAAGACTAGCAGTGAGATGGTCTCAGGGCAAGATGATGCGGCCTGGACCACGCTGGAGAGTCTAGGGAGAAGGAAGAAGACCTAGGGTGCTTCTGAGGACTCTGGCTGGGCATCCAGGGTTTACAGGTGTCATCCACTGTGGAGGGGAACACAGGAGAGGGGCAGGTTATGGGGAAGGTGCTGAGATTGAGGCCCTTTATGCCATAGAAATCAGGGCAGATGTGTGCACACCTGGAGCTCAAGGCTAGCCTGGACACAGTCTTGGAAGCGGGACAGAGTGAGGCCACATCCCCCACATCCGGGAGGATGATTCTGAGGACTTCTACTTACAAAACTGTACGAAGAGGGGGCTCGCCCGGGCGCAGGGGCTCACACCTGTAATCCCAGCACTTTGGGAGGCCAAGGCAGGTGGATCACAAGGTCAAGAGATCAAGACCATCCTGGCCAACATAGTGAAACCCTGTCTCTACTAAAAATACTAAAATTAGCCAGGCCTGGCAGCACATGCCTGTAATCTCAGCTACTCAGGAGGCTGAGGCAGGAGAATTGCCTGAACCCGGGGAGGCGGAGGTTGCAGTGAGCCACTGAGCTCTAGCCTGGCAACAGAGTGAGACTCCGTCTCATAAAAAAAAAAAAAATGAAGAAGAAGAAGAAGAGGGGGCTCAGGTTGCAGGGTTTCAGGGAAGGGCAGAGGATGACCGGCTCCCCACCTCTCCTCCTCTCTCTGTCCTCTGGGTGGTCTCTAGGTCTCCACTGGCCCCTGCAGCCCCCAGTGGCTGGAATCACTCCCTTGGACAGAGACCTCTTGTCTCTCCTAATAGCTCACTGCTCCAGGCTTCTTTAGAAAGCAGGGAGGAGGGCCCCCGCACAGATGGCTGCAGCAGTAGCCCCTCTGGAACCCAGCACCCACCTGGAGGGGATGACAGCCTGGACCTGGGACTCAGGCCCTAGTTATTCTGGGAAGGCTCAGGACTGGGCTCCAGGTATGTTGTGGTGCACATGGTCCCAGCAGGGCTGCAAACAAGCCCAGCACAGCCTGGTGGGCTCCTTTCCCAGCACATGGCCCCTCAATGATCCCTACCTTGGACTCGGAGCAGAACGAGAAGCACCTTGCCCAGACAGGAGAGATGAGCCCCTTCACCCACGGGCTTCGCCCCTCACTCCATTCTGCCTCCTACATGCCTCTCCCCTCGGCCTTCCAGGCTAGGTTTCCATCCTCTCCTCTGAGCAACCTCACCAGCCTCCTAACTGCCCCTCCCTGCCCTGCCAAGCCACCTTCACACCTCAGTAGAGTCTTGCTAAAATGCAATTCACACCACATCCCTCATTTGAATCAATCAACAACTCATTCCTAAAGACCAGACTCCTTACTGAGGCCTCTGGGGTCCTGCGTGCCTGGCTGCTCTCTGCCTCCTACTCTAAATCTCTTTCAGTTTCCCAGTATGCTCTCCTCTGTTCTTAGCTCCCCCTCTGTCTCCCACTCACCCTTGCCTCACCCATGACTTCCTCTGGGCACGCTTCCCTGGTCCTCCAGCTGTGGAAGGAAGATCTGCTTGAGCAGTCCTCACACACTGGATCCTCCCTGTGTGAGTGCTGGGAGGACACTCACCACTGTTGCCTGGCAACCCCACAATGTGCCCTAAACAGGCAGGCCAGGAATATGGACAGAGTTTAATTGAAATGCATTAAGATTAAGAAGCTCCAGGCCGGGCGCGGTGGCTCAAGCCTGTAATCCCAGCACTTTGGGAGGCCGAGACGGGCGGATCACGAGGTCAGGAGATCGAGACCATCCTGGCTAACACAGTGAACCCCCGTCTCTACTAAAAATACAAAAAACTAGCCGGGCGACGTGGCGGGCGCCTGTAGTCCCAGCTACTCGGGAGGCTGAGGCAGGAGAATGGCGTGAACCCGGGAGGCGGAGCTTGCAGTGAGCTGAG
>NW_016817890.1:883366-913609 GCF_001698545.2 Rhinopithecus bieti | reverse complement strand
TTTTTTTGAGACAGAGTTTCGCTCTTGTTGCCCAGCCTGGAGTGCAATGGCACGATCTTGGCTCACTGCAACCTCTGCCTCCTGGGTTCAAGCAGTTCTCCTGCCTCAGCCTCCCGAGTAGCTGGGATTACAGGCACCCGCCACCACACCCAGCTAATTTTTGTATTTTTGGTAGAGACAGGGTTTCACCATGTTGACCAGGCTGGTCTCAAACTCCTGATCTCAGATGATCCACCCACCTCGGCCTCTTAAAGTGCTGGGATTATAGGCATGAGCCACCATGCCTGGCCACAAATAAATTTATTTTCTTTATAAATTATCCAGTCAGCAGCATTCTATTATAGCAACAGGAAACAGACTAAGACACCCTCCACTTCCTCCCAGCTAGAAGGAGCAACCTAAGTCCAGAGGCTGTCCCTTCATCTGTGCTACCCACAAGGTCTCAGCCTTGAACCCAGTGACTCAGTGGTACCACCAAACTGAAGTCATGTTTCAACAAAATTATCAAACCCTTAGGGGAAGTAACAGCAGTAAGGAAATACAAGCAGGGAGTTCATATGGGGAGGGCTCCAGAGGCCCCATTAGAAAGGGAACTTCCCCAGGCCTTCTTGTTCTGAGGAGCACTGTGGGTGTTGGGTTCTACCTTGACTAAACCCGGGTTCAGACTTTTCCTGGCTGGAGGACTTTGGGCACACAGTTTAACCTCTCTAGGTGGCAGTTTTCCTATACATAAAATGGAAAGAACCAGATAAACGTGCATTTCAGGGTTGCTATGAACTTAATGAGCCAGCCAGTTATAGCTCCCCTTCCCAGAGTCACAGGCCTTCCCACTGCCTCTGCATGTGTGGAGATTCAACTCTGGGCCGGGCGTAGTGGCTCATACCTGTAATCTCAGCATTTTCAGAGGCTGAGGCAGGCGGATCACCTGAGGTCAGGAGTTCGAGACAAGCCTGGCCAACATGGTGAAACCCTTTCTCTACTAAAATACAAAAATTAGCTGGGCATGGTGGTGTACACCTGTAATCCCAGCTACTTGGGAGGCTGAGACAGGAGAATTGCTTGAACCTGGGAGGCAGAGGTTGCAGTGAGCCGAGATTGTGCCATTGCATTCTAGCCTGGGTAACAGAGCAAGACTCCATCTCAAAAAAAAAAAAAAAAAAAAATCTAAAGATGAAAAAGTTAGCCAGGCAAGTGGGAGTGTGCATTCTATCCAGAGGCACTGGCATATGCAGAAGTTCTGTGGTAGAAGACACCCCAAATGTGTCTTTTCAGGAAGGTGGAGTACAGGCAGCTTTTTCCCATTTTCTTATCCTAAATTACCCCCTCACAAGGAATAAGAAACGGAAACTCCATCTTCTAAGAAAATATTTCTGACGTTGAACTACAATATTGTAGAAAATTTCCAATGCTCCTGATTCCAATATGGTTAAGTCACAGAATTATCAAATAATTTTGTCTTTTCTCTACTTTTAGAACTTGGCCTCCTCTGGGTGCAGTGGCTCATGCCTGTAATCCCAACACTTTGGGAGGCTGAGGCAGGTGGATCACCTGAGGTCAGGAGTTCAAGACCAGCCTGACCACCATGGAGAAACCCCGTCTCTACTAAAAATACAAAGTTAGCCAGGTGTGGTGGCGCATGCCTGTAATCCCAGCTACTCAGGAGGCTGAGGCGGTGGAATTGCTTGAATCCCGGAGGCGGAGGTGGTGGTGAGCCAAGATTTCACCACTGCACTGCAGCCTGGGCAATGAGAGCACAAACTCTGTCAATAAAAAAAAAAAAAAAAGAAATACAAAGGAAAAAACAGTTGGCTCCCTCAGTGCCAACTCTTTTTTTATTTTTTAATTTTTTGAGACAGAGTCTCACTCCCAGGACTGCGAAGTACAATGAGGTTTCCCTGGCCCACAGCACCTCTGCCTCCCTGGGTTCAACAATTTCCTGCCTCAGCTTCCCGAATAGCTGATTACAGACGCATATCACCATGCCCGGCTAATTTTTTTTTTTTTTTTTTTGAGATGTAGTTTTGCTCTTGTTGCACAAGCGCCCGAAGTGCAATGCGCGCGCATCTTCAGCCACTACAACTTCTGCCTCCCGGGTTTTTTAAGTGGATTTTCCTGCCACAGCCTCCCAAGAGCTGGGATTACAGGTGTGTGCCACCATGCCCAGCTACTTTGATTTTTAATGGAGGCAGGGTTTCCACCATGGTTGGGTCAGCTGGTCTCGGAACTCCTAACCTTCAGGTGATCTACCCGCCTCCGCTTCCAAGTGCCGAGATTACAGGTGTGAGCCACAGCGCCCGGCCTTAATTTTTAATTTGGAATGGAGATGGGGTTGCACTGTGTTGGCAGGCTGGTCTTGGAATTCTGACCAAGGGATCTGCCTGCCCTTCGTCTCCCACAGTGCTGGATTACAGGCATGAACCACTGCGCCCAGTCCCAGGCCAGTTCTTTCTTTGAGGGCTACTGATTGACATTCTAAAGCCTGGACCTTTAGAATTAAACTCTTCTAATAAATCAACCTCTAATTAAACAAGCCTCAGAAGATAAGAGGTATCCTTTCTCCCTTGAAGCTAAAAATCAGAAATACTTGCTATTCTCCATCATAAAAATGAGTTTAAGATCAGACATAATAGGTGGTCAAATTACAAAAAACTTTTTTTCCTTTTTGAGACACTGTCTCGATCTGTCACTCAGGCTGGAGTACATGGCACAATCCAGCTCACTACAACATCCGCTCCAGGTTCCAAAGCAATTCCCTCCCAGTCTCTGGAGTAAGGTAGGGTTTACAGGCGTGCCACTCACCACACCCGGACTAATTTTTGTAGTTTTAGTAGAGACGGGGGTTTCACCATGTTTGGCCAGGCCTGGTCCCAACTCCCGACCCTCATTTGATCTGTCCGCCTCCCTCCCAAACTGCTGGGATTACAGGTGTGACCACCGTGCCCTCAGCCAATACTTCTTTTTTTTTTTTTTTTTTGAGATGGATGTCTTTCTCTATCGCCTGGGCTGGAGTGCAGTGGCCAGATCTCAGCTCACTGCAAGCTCCGCCTCCCAGGTTACGCCATTCTCCTGCCTCAGCCCTCCCCGGTGTAGCTGTGGGACTACAGGCGCCCGCCGACTCGCCATTTCTATTTTTTGTATTTTTTAGTAGAGACGGTTTCACTGTGTTAGCCAGGATGGTCTCGATCTCCTGACCTTCCGTGATCCACCCCGTCTGGGCCTCCCAAAGTGCTGGGATTACAGGCTTGAGCCACCGCGCCCGGCCTCAGCCAAGAACTTTCATAAGAGCATCAGTCTTGCCTTCCTGGCCAATGTGGGAATTTGTGGAACTATTCATAAAACAAGTTAGCTCTGTTAATATAAATCTGTCCTGGAAAGAGTTGTTTGCACAAGAGTCTTGAAAGACAGCCAGACTTCGGATGGTATGACCTCCTACGGAAGTAACTTTGAAATTCCAGAAATAAGTTTGGGAGGGCAATTGTTTATTTTGATCAACAATTTGAGTCATGATAATATGTTAAATTGACATTTCTTAAGTACTTCTAGGCTTTTTGTTTTTAGAGGGGTGGGTCAAAGCAGAAGATGCTCTTGTGGTAGGCTAGTTAAAAGAAATCTATGAAATCTCAACCAGGTGCTGTGGCTCACGCCTGTAATCCCAGCTCTTTGGGAGGACAAGGCAGGTGGATCACTTGAGGCCGGGAGTTCGAGACTAGCCTGGCCAACATGGCGAAACCCTGTCTCTACTAAAAACACAAAAATTAGCCAGGCATGGTGGTGTGCACCTATAATCCCATTTACTCCGGAGGCTGAGGTAGGAGAATCACTTGAATCCGGAAGGCAGAGGTTGCAGTGAGCCGAGATGGTGCCACTGCACTCCAGCCTGGGTGACAGACTGAGACTCCATCTCAAAAAAAAAAAAAAAAAGAAATCTCGAAAGTGGAACAAGAGGAAAGGAAATAAATGAAGAATTGGTCTAGAAGATCCAATATCTGACTGAAAGCTGTTCCCCAAAGACAAAACCAACCAGACAGCCAAAAAACAACCAAGGAAGTTTCCAGAACTTACTCGGAATAGTTTTTAAATTTAAACGATCCGTAAAAGCCCAGAAGCAAGAATGTAAGACCCACATCTGGTTAAGCGTGTGGAATACTAGAGTACCAGGTCCAAGGGAGAAGGCTCCCAGCCCTCACATGCGAGGGGTCTGCAATAAGAATGGCATCGGACTTCCCAACTTTAAAAATAGGACTGCAGCCTCTTAAGTAGCTGGGATTACAGGTGTGCACTACAGCTACTTGCGAGGCTGAGGCAGGAGAATCCCTTGAATCCGGGAGGTGGAGGTTGTGGTGAGCCGAGATTGCACCACTGCACTCCAGCCTGGGGCAACAAGAGTGAAACTCCATCTCAAAAAAAAAAAAAAAAAAAAAAGGAAAAGGACTGCAAGACCATGGAACCAATGCTTCCAAATTTGCGGGGAACATTGTTTCAACCGGGAACTCAATACCAGCCAGACCACAGACCACTGCTGAAGAATAAACAATGCCGCGCTTTGGGTTTAGGGTTAGAAGCAGTCTTAAAAAAAATGTGGTAAAATACACATAACATAAAATTTACCATCTTGACTGGGTGCAGTCGTTCACACCTGTAATCTCGGCACTTTGGGAAGCCGAGGCAGGCAGATCACCTGAGGTCAGGAGTTCAAGACCAGCCTGGCCAACACGGCAAGACCCCGTCTCTACTAAAAATACAAAAAGTAGCTGGGTGTGGTGGCGTGCACCTGTAATCCCAGCTACTTTGGAGGCTGAGTGGGGAGGATCACTTGAACCTGGGAGGCAGAGGTTGCAGTGAGCCGAGATCCCATCACTGCACTCCAGCCTTGGTGACAGAGCGAGACTGTCTCAAAAAAAAAAAAAAAAAAAAAAAAAATGCCATCTTAACCATTTAAAAAAAAATCATGACACAGTCCTCAGGAGACCTTGAGAAATGTGCCTTTAATCATTTTTAAGTATATGGTTCAGTTGTGTTAAGTATGTTCACATTGGCCGGGCACGGTGGCTCAAGCCTGTTATCCCAGCACTTTGGGAGGCCGAGACGGGCGGATCACGAGGTCAGGAGATCAAGACCATCCTGGCTAACACGGTGAAACCCCGTCTCTACTAAAAAATACAAAAAACTAGCCGGGCGAGGTGGCGGGCACCTGTAGTCCCAGCTACTCAGGAGGCTGAGGCAGGAGAATGGCATAAACCCAGGAGGCGGAGCTTGCAGTGAGCTGAGATCCGGCCACTGCACTCCAGCCTGGGGACAGAGCGAGACTCCATCTCAAAAAAAAAAAAAAAAAAAGTATGTTCACATTGTGCAGCCAACCAATCTCTAGGATATTTGCATCTTGCAAAACTGAAACTCTTCACCCATTAAACAACAACTCCCAATTTCCCCTTCCCCAGTGACTGGGGAAAACCACCCTTTGACTTTCTTCTTCTTCTTCTTCTTCTTTTTTTTTTTTTTGAGACGGAGTTTTTGCTCTGTTGCCCAGGTTGGAGTGAAGTGGCTTGATCTCAGCACATTGCAACCTCCACCTCCCAGGTTCAAGCGATTCTCCTGCCTCGGCCTCCCAAGTAGCTGAGATTACAGGCACCTGCTACCATGCCCAGCTAATTTTTGTATTTTTAATAGAGACAAGGTTTCACCATGTTGACCAGGCTAGTCTCGAACTCCTGACCGCAGGTGATCCACCCACCTTGGCCTCCCAAAGTGTTGAGATTACAGGCGTGAGCCACTGCACCAGACCTCCCTTTGACTTTCTATGAATTTCACAACTCTAGGTTCCTCATCTGAGTGGAATCATACAATATTTGTCATTTTGTGATAGGCTTATTTCACTGAGCATAATGTCCAGAAGTTTCCTCCATATTGTGGCATGTGTCATAATTTTATTCCTTTTGAAGGCTGAATAATATTTCATTGTATGGACCAGGCATCGTGGTTCATGCCTGTAATCCCAGCACTTTGGGAAGTTGAGGCTGGAGGATCGTTTAAGCCCAGGAGTTCAAGACCAGTCTGGGCAACATAGCAAGAGTCTTTCTCTATTAAAAAAAAAAAAAGGTTTAAAAATTAGCTGGGCATGGGCCAGGTGCGGTGGCTCACGCCTCTAATCCTAGCACTTTAGGAGGCCAAGGTGGGCAGATCACGAGGTCAGGAGATCAAGACCATCCTGGCTAACATGGTGAAACCCTGTCTCCACTAAAAATACAAAAAAAAAAAAAAAAAATCAGCCAGGCATGGTGGTGGGCGCCTGTAGTCCCAGCTACTCGGGAGGCTGAGGCAGGAGAATGATGTGAACCCAGGAGGCAGAGCTTGCACTGATCTGAGATCTTGACACTGCACTCCAGCCTGGGTGACAAAGCGAAACTCTGTCTCAAAAAAAAAAAAAAAAAATTAGCTGGGCATGGTGGCACACACCAGGCTTAGGTGGGAGGATCGCTTAAGCCTGGGAGGTTGAGGCTGCAGTGAGCTGTGATTGCACTACTGCACTCCAGTCTGGGTGACAGTGTTGCTGGATTTTTAAGGAATCAGAGAGACCAGTGGGGCTCAGGAGGATATTTATTAATTATTTGTGTGCACTGGCCCAGTCAGATTAACATCCAAAGGACTGAACCCTGAACAAAGAGTTAAGTTACCTGTTAAGCATTTCATGGGGGCAGGGGGAGATCTGTACAGGAGGAAGCATACTACAGAAGCGAGAAACAAAGGCAGTTATTTAATCAATTGAGACATGTATTACATCATTTCTTACTTTTAAAGGAAAAACATGTTTTGCAACTTGAGTTTATCTGTCTAGTGACCTTGCAGCTGCACAGCTAGAGAAATAGTCTTCACAATGCCTGGGAAAGGGAGAGAGAACACTCACTAGCCACAGAAGAATAGGCAGTTAATTTTTTTTTTTTTTTTTTTTTTGAGATGGAGTTTCACTAGTCGCCCAGGATGGAGTGCAGTGGCGCATCATGGCTCACGCCAAGCTCTGCTCCAGGTTCACGTCATTCTCTGCCTCAGCTCCTGGTACTGGACTACAGGGCCGCCACCCATGGCCTGGCTGATTTTCTTTTTTTTTTAGTAAAGACGGGTTTTCCTGTGTTAGCCAGGATGGTCTTGATCTCTGACCTTGTGATCCCACCTGCCTCGGCCTCCCAAAGAACAGGCGTTAAAGACCCCAGCTCTTTCTTTTTCATCAGGGGAACTGGGATTTCTACATACAACTGAATTTCTGCTTGCCACTTTTTAAGTTTTAAATTTCTGTGCAACAGAGCAAAACCCGCTCCTAAAAAAAAAATTTTTTTTTTTTTGAGAGTAGTCTCGCTGCGCCAGGTCTGGAGTACAAATGGCATGATCTTGGCTCACTGCAACCTCCACTCTTGGGTTCAAGCACTTCCTTGCCTCAGCTCCAAGTAGCTGGGATTACAGGCGCCTACCACCAGCGTTTGGCTAATTTTTGTATTTTTAGTAGAGATGGGATTTCACCATTTGGCCAGGCTGGTCTTGAATTCATGACCTGTGATCCACCTGCTCGTCCTTCCTAAAGTGCTGGGAATACAGGCATGAGCCACTGCCAACAGGCAAAAAAAATTAAAAATAAATAAATAAATAAACCGGGCTGGGCACGGTGGCTCATGCCTGTAGTCCAGCACTTTGGGAGGCTGAGGTGGCGTGGATCACCTGAGGTCCGAAGTTCAGACAGCCTGACCAACAGGAGAAACCTGTCTCTACTAAAAATACAAATTAGCCAGGCATGGTGGCTCATGCTGTTGTCCCAATTACTCGACGTGAGGCTGAGGCAGGAAAATTGCTTGACATGGGAAGTGGTAGTTGCAGTGAGCCGAGATCACGCCATTGCACTCCAGCCTGGGCAACAAGAGTGAAACTCCTCTCAAAAAAAGAAAAAAGAAAAGAAAAGAAAAGAAATAAAAGAAAAAGGCCGGGTGCGGTGGCTCAAGCCTGTAATCCCAGCACTTTGGGAGGCGAGACGGGCGGATCCACGAGGTCAGGAGATCAAGACCTCCTGGCTTAAAGGTGGAAACCCCGTCTCTACAAAAAACTAGCTGGGCGAGGTGGTGGGCGCCTGTAGTCCCAAGCTACTCGGGAGGCTGAGCAGGAGAATGGCGTAAACCGGGAGATAAAAATGCGGGCTTGTAGTGAGCTGAGATCTCCACTGCACTCCAGCCTGGGCGACGAGCGAGACTCCGTCTCAAAAAAATAATAAATAAAAGAAGACCAGAGGGAGTTGAACTATTTTCCCCACACAGGAGCATGAACAAGCCCTCTGAGCTTTACAAGCAGACAAACCTGCCTCCTAAAGATATGCTGAGCATTGGCGGGTGCAGGTGGCTCAACCTGTAATCCCACCGTTTTTGGGAGCCCAAGGCAGGTGGATCACCTGAGGTCAGGAGTTCGATACAGCTCCCCAACATGGTGAAATCGTCTCTACTAAATACAAAAAATTAGCTGGGGCATGGGTTGTGGCGACTGTATCCAGCTACTCTGGAGGCTGAGGCAGGAGAATCAGTTGAACCTGGGAGGCGGAGGTTACAGTGAGCCGAGAGAGTAGCGATTGCACTTCCAGCCTGGGTGGGACAAAGTGAGACTCAGTCTCAAAAAAAAAAAAAAAAGAAGATATGCTGAGCAGCTTTTCCCAAAAAGTGACCTATTTTACTCCCTGTGGAAACTGCAGTGGGGGAGAACCCCTCCGTGATCTCCACAGTTGTCTCAGAGGGCCATGCAGGGGCTGCCTGCGTGTTGTTTTTGTTAATATAAAAGTAATTCAAGGGTGGAGTGGGCAAAATAGCAAAATAAGCCCAGACCTTGTTTCTTTTTTTTTTTTTTTTTTTTTTTGAGACGAGTTCGCCTCTGTCGCCCGCCTGGAGTGCAGTGGCCGGTCTCAGCTCCACTGCAAGCTCTGCCTCCCAGGTTTACGCCATTCTCCTGCCTCAGACCCGAACAGTTAGCTGGGGGACTATAGGCGCCCGCCACGTCGCCCGGCTAGTTTTTTTTTTTTGATATTTTTTAGTAGAGACGGTGTTTCACCGTGTAGCCAGGATGGTCTCGAACTCCTGACTCGTGATTTGCCCGTCTCCGCCTCCAAAGTGCTGGGCATTACAGGCTTGAGCCACCGCGCGCCGGCCAGACCTTGTTTCTAAAAAACATTCTAAAATTAAAATAAGACAAGGCTCCAGACTGGAAGAAAAAAATTTGTTGTAAGTACTCAAACTGTGTTCTGGAAAATCCAGAAAACAGTTAAAAGACAAGACATGCCCTTTTGCCACCGTCACGCCTGGGACCTGTGAGCGCTTCTGCAGGAGACCTGTGGGCTGCTGTGGTGCTGTCTTTGCACTGTGGTCATTGCGGAAGGGCGCCATGAAGCCTCTAAGGCAAGGGGGTGGATCTCGCCCTCCCAGGGAGGGAGCAACTCGAGGACAACTTCGGGACCTACAGGCCAGGCGTGTATCTGCTCTGGTGGGCAGCCTAGGTGCCTGGAGTATCATCGAGTGGCAAACTGCTTGGCAGCATCACACGGTGGGGACACTGGTGACTTCCCGCCAGCATGCGGAGGGCTTCGAGTCCTTCTGCAGGCTCAGGGATGTGCTGGGCCTCCATCCCTCACCCTTAGAGCACAGGCATTCTCCCTATCCCTGCCACACTTGACCCTGCTGGCTGCTGGGATGTTTCCCCCTGCTTTGGGCGAGTGGGCCACGCCAGTGGGAGTTGAAGTGGATGGCAGGACACTGTAACAACCACCAACCGGTGCTGTGTCAGTGTTAGGCCCTTACCTTCCTCTACAGGGGGAGGAAACACGGGAGGAGAGGGAGGACCCCAGCTCCTGCCTTGTAAGTTGCTGAAAAACACCAAGTCATGTGACACGCCAGGTACCAGAGTGTGTGGTGCCACGCAGCAGGCACGGGTCTGACCCCATCCTGTCACCCTGCTGCTGTGGCCAGCTGCCTCCTGCACTATCCATAGGAGGTCCTGAGCCATCCACCTTCAGACTCCAAAAGCTGACAGAGATGGGTTGCTGAAACGAGGAACTTCTCTTCCCAGTGGCTGGAGGCATCCTCCTCACAGCTGGTGGGTGGATGGGGGGACTTCCTTTCTGCCCCTGCCCTGCTGTGGGAACCTGAGCTTCTTTCTCCGCACCATTCAGCTCTTGAGGAGCCAAGGAGAGATCCCCAGGCTGGTGCTCCCAACCTGGGGAAGTGAAAAGGGCTTGGGCCGTGACCACCTGCAGGCTCGGTTCGGATTTTAGTTCCTCCATTACATGGGCAGCCGCAAGGAAGTCAGGTTCCCATTGTCTTATTTCTTCAAATAGAAAGCAGAGTGTTTGCAGAAATAAAGAAGATGAGAACTAGTGTCAGAGGCACAGGAGGTCTTGGGAAGGAACAATATCATGTAATGATCGTACATATGGGGCACTGGGCATGTTCCCATGTGTCTGGGTTACAGTAACATTTTTACCAACACCTGGTTCCTGCCAGCCTTCGTTGTACAGAGGGAGAGGAGACTGCGGCTCAGAGAGGGTATGGAACTTGCCCAAGGTCACACAGCTAAGAAGTAGTGGAGCCAGGGTTTGAGCCCAGCTCTGTCTATCTCCAAAACCCATCCACTACTGAAATTCTAGACATAACTGGGCTGAGCCAAAATCCATCAAACTGCCACAATTTGCTTAAACACCCAGGAAAGAAATGAAGAACTGACATTTTCTCTGGCCTACAGGAGGAGCCTAGCAGAGCCGGGTTAAAATCCCAGTGTCTCCACTTGGCATGATCTTAGGCAAGACCCTTCACTTTTGTGAAGCCTGAGCCAGGAGGTTGGGGGCTACCGTGAGCTGTGTGCACACCACTGCACACCAGCCTGGGTGACAGAATGAGACCGCCCACCCATCCTCCCCCCCAAAAAAAGAAAAAACTAGAAAGAAACACAACAAAATGTTAGTGATAGGTATTTTGGGTGGTGGGTAAAGACTGCCCGCTTTTTATTTATAAAATGTTCTTTAGATAGAATGTATTCATTTTATTTTAAACTTTTGTTATTATCTCTGATTAAAAGTCTTCTGTTACTTTTATAGTGACAAAAAAATTAAATAAAGCATTTTGCACGATACCTATATCATCTTATTCAATCCTCACAATCTGCTGAGATATAATTCTTTCTCCTATTTTATTATTTTTAATTTTTTTAGAGACAGGGTCTCACTCTGTTGCCTAGGCTGGGGCTGGAGTGCAGTGGCATGATCATAGCTCACTGCAGCCCCTCCTGCCTCAGTCTCCTGAGTAGCTGAGATTGCAGATGCATGCCACTATGCCTAGATATTTTATTTATTTATTTATTTATTCATTTATATACTTATTTATTTATTTATTTTGAGATGGAGTCTTGCTCTGTTGCCCAGGCTGGAGTAAAGTAGTGTAATCTCAGCTCACTGCAACCTCTGCCCCTTGGGTTCAAGCGAGTCTCCTGCCTCAGCCTCCCAAGTGGCTGGGATTACAGGCATGGACCACCATGCCTGGCTAGTTTTTTTTTTTTTTTTTTTTCAGACGGAGTTTTGCTCTTGTTGCCCAGGCTGGAGTGCAATGGTGCGATCTCGGCTCACCACAAACTCCCCATCTCGGGTTCAAGTGATTCTCCTGCCTCAGCCTCCCAAGTAGATGGGATTACAGGCATGTGCCACCACCCCCGGCTACTTTTGTATTTTTAGTAGAGACAGGGTTTCTCCCTGTTGGTCAGGCTGGTCTAGAACTCCCGACCTCAGGTGATCTGCCTGCCTCGGCCTCCCAAAGTGCTGGGATTACAGGCATGAGCCATCGTGCCCAGTAACTCTTTGTATTTTTAGTAGAGACAGGGTTTTGCCATATTGGCCAGGCTGGTCTTGAACTCCTGACCTCAAGAGATCTGCCCACCTCACCCTCCCAAAGTGTTGGGATTATAGGCGTGAACCACCGTGACTGACCTTATTTTATTTTATTTTATTTTTTAAGAGACAGGGTCTTGCTAGGTTGCCCAGGGTGGTCTGGGACTCCTGGTCTCAAGTGATCCTCCTATCTCGGTCTCCCAAAGTGCTGGGATTACAGGCGTGAACCACCACACCCAGCCTTTTCTCCCTGTTTTCTTGTTTTTGTTTTTGTTTTTGTTTTTTTGAGACGGAGTTTAGCTCTTGTTGCCCGCTAGGGTGCAATGTTACAATCTTGGCTCACTGCAACGTCCGCCTCCCAGGTTCAAACGATTCTCCTGCCTCAGCCTCCCGAGTAGCTGGGATTAGAGGTGTGTGCCACCACGCCTGGCTAGTTTTTGGTATTTTTAGTAGAAACGGGATTTCACCGTATTAGCCAGGCTGGTCTCAAACTCCTGACCTCAGGTGATCCACCCGCCTTGGTATCCCAAAGTGTTGGGATTATAGGTGTGAGCCACCACACCTGGCCCTCTTCTCTCTGTTTGAGAGAGTAGGAAACTGAGGTTCAGACAATCAAAGTGATTTGCCTAACGTCATATAACGAGCAAGAGGAGACCTGGGATTTGAACCTATGTTGGTCTGACTCCTGAGGGACAGGGAAATGGAAAAGGCTTATCCCGAGCCTGTGGGGTCAGGATAAGTGGTTGGTCCGGCTCCTAAGCAGATTTCTCTTTAGCCTTAGGAAGAATTTTTAACTACAATTGGCGAGGCCCGGCGCAGTGGCTCACACCTGTGATCCCAGCACTTTGGGAGGCCGAGGTGCGAGGATCACTTGAGTCCACGAATTCGTGGGCAATAATTATCGAAAGAGTTTGGGAGTTCTAGAGAGGTAATGAGTTCCGCTTCACCAGGAGGTTTCCGATAGAGGACCATGGAGTGTCCTGGAGGGACATTCGGGAGCTCTGACACTACATCTCCCTCCTCAAACCCAAAGGGCAGGGGCATGTCCCTCCTATGAGACGCAGAACAAGTCGGGCCGTGTCCCATTTTTCTAACTGGGAGCACTGCTGAGGGGGCGTCTGGGACTTCTTCATCTTCATCATCGCCCCTCCCCCATAGGGTACTGCAGGGGCAGGGGCGGGGCTTCGGCGGGGCCGAGCTGCAGGGCTCCCGCGGCAGGCGGGGCGGGGCGTCGGCTTGCGGGGCGGGGCGTCGGTGGGGCGGGGCTGCGGGGCTCTCGGGGATCGCTTGCCAGCCCCTCAGTCTGCGCCCAGAGAGTCGTGGTGACCATGGAGCCGGTGCCGCTGCAGGACTTCGTGCGCGCCCTGGACCCCGAGACTCTCCCGCGCGTGCTGCGGGTCTGCTCGGGGGTCTACTTCGAGGGTGAGCGGGGGCTGGAACCCCTCCGAACACTCCCTCGGTGTGGGGCGGGGGCAGAGACCTCGAGAAGGCGTTAGCAATCCGGGAAAACTGCCCCCGGGTTCAAATCCCGACGCTGCCACTGGCCAAGCTGTGTGATTTGGGGCCGCCCTCAACCTCTCTGGACCTCGGCTTTTGCTTTCGTGGAATAGGGACCGCTGACCTGCCCCGCAGGGTGGTGAAAAGTTAGTGGGTTCAGGCGCGGGAGGTGGATGCAGCCGGGCCACTCCGAGGTGGCCCCGCGGTGCGCATGGGACGGAGCTCCGACCGCCGAGACGCAACATTAGGGCGCTGGTGGTCGTGGCTGCGTCTTGATTCTGAAGTGCAGGGTCAGTCTTCCCGTCTGTGGCCTCCCACTCCTCCCCCTGGCCCTCCTTTACACTGCCTTCCTTCAGTCCCTGCGTCCACCTTGGCCCTCTGTTTGACCATGGGCAGTACTTGGTTTGATCAACTCTTCAGTTCTCAGCTTAAATGGCCCTTCCTGCCGGAAGCCTTCCCGGCTCTATGCTCCTTGCACGCCCCCGTACATCTGCTGCCTGCCCGCAGCGCCCTGGTTCACAGGGATGGGCACGCAGGAGGCGCACAGTCACTACTTACTGCCTGAAGGAGCAAGAGGTGAGGCACTAACAGACAGTGGAAGTCAGGGGAGGACAGCACAGTGGATGGGTGGCCAGGGCTGTTCTGTGGGGAGGGAGGACCCGTGGGCCACCGAGTAGGGGAGATGGAGGTGGAGGTGAGAGATGCTGTGTGGGGGTGCGGGTTCCTTCCTTAGAGAGCAAACTGAGGCTTGAGGCCTCATCCTGTTCCCTGGCTGCAGGAAAACGCTCTGTCTCAGCAGCTTCCAGCAGAGTGTTTGCAGTCCCAAGTGGGGTCCTAGACCAAGGAAGTCCCACATGGAGGGTCCCGCAGGGGGCCACCACCTCGCAGTGGGTCTCTCCAGGTCCTCTTGGGAATCTGGCAGATCTGGGTTCAAATTCTGACTCTACCTCCAGGGGCTTTTTGCAGGCAGGCACCTGAGATCTGTTTGCTCTTCCCCCAGCCCAGGACCAAGTGTCTCCATCCTCCCAGCACCCCTTGCCTGCTGGTGTTACAACACCTGTTTCCTCATCCTGCCTGATGCGGGGTGGTGGAAGTGGTGGAAGTCAGAGTGATAATGACTAGAGAAGGCCATGGTAGGGTGTGGGTGTGTGGGTGGGGTGAGTGCAAAGGACAGATGGCTTTGCCGACTGGGGCAGGTGTCTGGCAGGGCACTCGGATGTGGTTGGCTGCGTGGTTAGGAGCACTGGCTCTGGAGGCAAACACCCTGGGTTCAACCTAGGTTTTTTTTTTTTTGAGACAGAGTCTGGCTCTGTTGCCCAGGCTGGAGTGCAGTGGCACGATACAACTCACTGCAGCCTCGACTTCCTGGGCTCAAGTGATCCTCCCACCTCAGCTTCCTGAAAGGCTGGGACCACAGGCATGCACCACCACGTCCAGCTAATTTTTGTATTTTTTGTAAAGATAGGGTTTTGTCATGTTGCCTAGGCTGGTCTCAAACCCCTGGACTCAAGTGATCTGCCTGCCTCGGCCTCCCAAACTGTTGGGATTACGGGCATGAGCCACCACATCAGGCCCTGTTTTTTGTTTAATAGAACATAGGTTGTGTGTGATAGCTCATACTTGTAATCTCAACACTTCGGGAGGCCGAGGTGGGAGGATTGCTTGAGCCTAGGAGTTGGAGATCAGTGAGACCCCACGTCTACAAAAATTTTTAAAATAAAAAATTGCAGGGTGTGGTGGCTCATGCCTGTAATCCCAGGACTTTGGAAGGCTGAGGCAGGAGGATCACTTGAGCTCAGAGGTTCAAGACCAACCTGGGTAACATAGTGAGACTGTGTCTGTACACAAAATAAAAAAAATTAGGTGTGATGGCGCATGCCTGTAGTCTCAGCTACTCGGGAGGCTGAGGTGGGAGGACTGCTTGAGTGTGGGAGGTTGAGGCTGCAATCAACTGTGATTGCACCACTGCACTCCAGTCTGGGCGACAGTGAGACTCTGTCTCAAAAAAAAAGGACGAGGCCTGTGTTGCCCAGGCTGGTCTTGAACTCTTGTCCTCAAGCAGTCCTCCCACTTTAGCCTCCCAAAGTGTTGGGATTACAAGCATGAGCCACCGCACCCAGCCATAACTTCTAGTTCTGCCTCCTATTACCTGATCATCATGTACAACCTACTCAGCCCCTGCGAGGCTGTTTCTTTTTCTTTTTCTTTTTTGAGATGGAGTCTCCCTCTGTCACCCAGGCTGGAGTGCAGTAGCCTGATTTCAGCTCACTGCAACCTCTGCCTCCCGGGTTCAAGCAGTTCTCCTGCCTCAGCCTCCCGAGTAGCTGGGATTACAGGCACCTGCCACCACGCCGGGCTAATTTTTGTATTTTTAGTAGAGACGGGGTTTCACCATGTTGGCCAGGATGGTCTCGAACTCCTGACCTCAGGTGATTTACCCGCCTTGGCCTCCCAAAGTGCTGGGATTACAGGCGTGAGCCACCACGCCCAGCCAGCTGTTTCATTATGTAGGAAATTGAAACTGCCTGTCTCCGCAAGAGCAGTCATGGGTCTTAAATACAGTGACGCGTCAGTAGCCCCTGGCATGGTGCCGGGTGTCTGTAGCATCACAGTAGCTATTCTCAGCAGTCTGGAAGGCCCACGCCCTGACATTGTAAACGGACTGTGATTTATGACCAGGGGGTGTTTTCCTGGGGGTATGTGGGGAGGTTTTCATCAGTTTCTCAGGACTGAAGTTGGGGCTGCCCTGTGGGTGGGGCTGGGGTCAGGTGGCCTCAAGGTCCTGCCACGTAGTCTGTTGTCCTCCATTAGCTGGACGGAGAGACTGCACTCTGTGTACGCAGGAGAGATTTTTTTTTTTTGAGACGGAGTCTCGCTCTGTCTCCCAGGCTGGAGTGCAGTGGCCGGATCTCGGCTCACTGCAAGCTCCGCCTCCTGGGTTTACGCCATTCTCCTGCCTCAGCCTCCCGAGTAGCTGGGACTACAGGCACCCGCCACCTTGCCCGGCTAGTTTTTTGTATTTTTTAGTAGAGACGGGTTTTCGCCGTGTTAGCCAGGATGGTCTTGATCTCCTGACCTCGTGATCCGCCCGTCTCGGCCTCCCAAAGTGCTGGGATTACAGGCTTGAGCCACCGCGTCCGGCCAGGAGAGATCTTTATTGAGCACCTTCTGTGTTCTCGACACCACTTACACACTTTAAACCAGGAAAGCAGAACTTTGGCCACTGGCCTCACTCTGTCAGTGTCCCTCTATTTTCCAGGGTGCTAGGAGGGCTGGGTACCGGCTCTGGGTCCAGGTGATCTCCAGGGAGCCACTGACCCCTCTCTGAGCCTGATTTTTTAGCTGTACACTAAGGGAATCCCAACTCCCTCAGGCTCAGAGAGGGTGATTCTCTGGGTTATTTACCGATTTGTGGACTTAACACATACTCAGAGGCCAAGCCCTGTGCTGGCTGCAGTGATGTTGAGATGGATCAGCCCTGCCTGGGAATTCAGTGAAGGAGGCACAGGGGTGAAAAAGGCCAGAGAAATGTGCCACGGTGGGGCGTACCGATGCTAGGAGGGGCAAGAACAGCTGAGGATGACTGAACCTGTGGGAATGAGGCAGGAACGACAGAGCAGGGCATGCCAGGCAGCAGGCACCATGTGCAAAGGCATGGCAGAGCAGAGCTTCTTGGGCCCTGGGGCACAGGCTGCCCAGCGCTTGGCCCTTGTCCAGCGGGGAAACGGAGTCCCTGTCTCCGCAGGCTCCATCTATGAGATCTCTGGGAATGAGTGCTGCCTTTCCACAGGGGACCTGATCAAGGTCACCCAGGTTCGCCTCCAGAAGGTGGTCTGTGAGAACCCGAGGACCAGCCAGACCATGGAGCTCCCCCGCAACTTCGAGGGTAAGGTGGGCACCTCTGCCTCCCCACATGCCCTGGCACCCTTCTGGCCCATCTGCCAGCTGCTCGTGGGCTTGCCACGTCCAGCAGTCACTCCTTCCCCTCTGGGTTTGCTCCCAAGGCCCTCATATCCACCACAACCCAGCCTCAAGGGTGGGGATGTCCTCATAGGGTCTGCAATGCCCTGGACTCAGAGAGGTTGCGCCCTCTCCCTCTCGGTCTCTGGTCACACCTGCCTCTGTTCCAAGCCCTGTCCAGGTGCCTGTCTCTGTGTTCACTCACACATTCACTCCCCAAACATTTGCAGACACCCATGTGTGCCAAGCTCTGTGTGGGGGACTGTGGGTGTGGGGCTCAGGATGAACCAGATGCCACCCTCTCCAGTGGGGAGCTTCCGGGATGACAGTGAGAGGAGGGCAACAGTAAAAGGAGACATAAGCTTTAGAGAGGGCTCTGAGCAAGAGTAACCTGCCTCAGGGTCTGTGAGGGCTTCCTGGAGGAGGTGGCATCTGAACCAGAAGAAAGATCCCAGCCACAGGGAGTAGCACGTGCACATTTGGTGCTCAGGAGACCCCAAGGAGCTCAATTATTATTTTTTATTTTTATTTTTTGGAGATAGAGTCTCGCTCTGTCACCCAAGCTGGAATGCAGTGGCGTGATCTGGGCTCACTGCAAGCTCCGCCTTCTGGGTTCACGTCATTCTCCTGGATCAGCCTCCTGAGTAGCTGGGACTACAGGCGCCTGCCACGACGCCCAGCTAATTTTTTTTTTTTTTTGTATTTTTAGTAGAGACAGGGTTTCACCATGTTAACCAGGACGGTCTCGATCTCCTGACCTCATGATCTGCCCGTTTCAGCCTTCCAAAGTGCTGGGGTTATAGGCGTGAGCCACTGCGCCTGGCCAGAGCTCAATTATTTTAAGAGGCAAGTAGTGTGGTGGGCCATGGCATGGACCCTGAAGCCAGCGGCCTGGAATTGAATCCCAGTGGCCTTGGGCAAGCTAGGCAAGTTCCTGGGACCTCTCCGGGCCTCAGTTTCCTCTTCTGTAATGAGGGTGATTAGGCTTGCTATGAGGATGAAATGAACCGATATGTATGCAACACTTAGGGGCCTGGGACAGGCTGGGTGCGGTGACTGGTGGCTCATGCCTGTAATCCCAGCTCTTTGGGAGGCTGAGGCAGGTGGATCACCTGAGGTCAGGAGTTCAAGACCAGCCCGGCCAACATGGTGAAACTCCGTCTCTGCTAAAAATACAAAAATTAGCTAGGTATGGTGGGGGGCACCTATAATCCCAGCTATTCAGGAGGCTGAGGCACGAGAATCACTTGAACCTGGGAGGTGGAGGTTGCAGCCTGGGCAATAAGGCAAGACTCCGTCTCAAAAAAAAAAAAAAAAAAGTGGGAGGGGGGCACCTACAAAGCAGGCACACTCTGAGGACTGGCTGTTACGTGACTGCCTGTCCGACACCGGAGAGTGTGGCTTCTGGGTTAGGGGCACGTTGTGTGGGGAGCCGCAGGAGCCACACCACCTGGGGGCTATGTGGTGTGCTGACACTGTTCTTTATTTTGAAGGCACTGAAGAGCCAATGAGGTTTTTTTGTTTCTTGTTTTTAGTAGAGACAGGGTCTTGCTATGTTCTCCAGCCTGGTCTCAAACTCTTGGGTTCATGCGATCCTCCTGCCTCGACCTCCCAAAGTGTTGGGATTACAGGTGTGAGTCACCATGTCCGGCCCCAATGATGTTTTTAATATGGAAGTGATGTGTTTTATATTTTGAGTTTTTTCTTTTTCTTTTGAAATAATTTTAAACTTATAGAACTAGAATTTGCTAGAACTCCTGTACATCCTTTATCCAGATTCATTAATTTTTTTTTTGAGACAGAGTCTTGGTCTGTCACCTAGGCTGGAGTGCAGTGGTGCAATCACGGCTCACTGCAAGCTCCGCCTCCCCGGCTCCAGCAAACCTCCCACCTCAGCCTCTTGAGTAGCTGGGATTTCAGGTGTGGGCCTCCATGCTCAGCCAATTTTTTATTTTTATTTTTTTTTGAGACAGAGTCTTGTTCTGTCGCCTAGGCTGGAGTGCAGTGGTGCAATCACGGCTCACTACAACCTCTGCCTCCCTGGCTCAAGCGATCCTCCCACTTCAGCTTCCTGAGTAGCTGGGATTATAGGCCTGGGCCACCACGCTCAGCCAATTTTTTGTTTGTATTTTTATTTTTTTGAGACTTGCTCTGTTGCCCAGGCTGGAGTGCAGTGGCATGATCTCAGCTCACTGCAACCTCCATCTCCTGGGCTCAAGCAATCCTCCTGCCTCAGCTTCCCAAGTAGCTGGGACCACAGGTCTGTGCCACCACGCCCAGCTCATTTTGTTGTTGTTGTTGTTTGCGGTTTTTTTTTGAGATGAGTCTTGCTGTGTCACCCAGGCTGGAGTGCAGTGGCATGATCTCGGCTCACTGCAACCTCCACCTTCCAGGTTCAAGCGATTCTGCTGCCTCAGCCTCCGAGTAGCTGGGATTACAGGCATGCGCCACCACACCCAGCTCATTGTTTTGTATTTTTAGAGTAGAGACAGGGTTTCACCATATTGGCCAGGCTGGTCTCAATTCCTGACCTTGTGATCCGCCTGCCTTGGCCTCCTAAAGTGCTGGGATTACAGGCCGGGCGTGGTGGCTCACGCCTGTAATTGCAGCACTTTGGGAGGCCGAGACGGGCGGATCACGAGGTCAGGAGATCGAGATGTCTCTACTAAAAATACAAAAAATTGGCCGGGCATGGTGGCGGGCGCCTGTGGTCCCAGCTGCTTGAGAGGCTGAGGCAGGAGAATGGCGTGAACCCGGGAAGTGGAACTTGCAGTGAGCCGAGATCATGCCACTGCGCTCTAGCCTGGGCAACGGAGCAAGACACTGTCTCAAAAAAAAAAAAAAATGGTGCTGGGATTACAGGTGTGAGCCACGGCGCCCAGCATTTTTTTCATATTTTTGGTAGAGACAGTTTCACCGTATTCCCTAGGGTGGTCTCCAACTCCTGAGCTCAAGAGATCTGCCCGCCTCAGCCTCCCAAGTGCTGGGATTACTGGTGTGAGCCAACGTGCCTGGCCAATTTTTAAATTTTTTGTAGAGATGAGGTCTCATTATATTGCCCAAGCTGGTCTGGAACTCCTGGGTTCAAGCAGTTCTCCTGCCTCAGCCTCCCAACGTGTTGGGATCATAGGTGTGAGCCAGTGTACCTGGCCAAAAACAGCCTCAGGTTTCCGTTTTTCTTCATCAAGTGTTAAACATTTGTTACGTGTGTTTCTCTCCCTCCACACATACACCCACACATATGAATGTATTACTATATGTGTATATATGGATATGTTTTTTCTGAACCATTTAAGAGTAAATTGCAGACATGATCCCTTTTACATCTATATATTACCCCTAAATATTATAGTATCCCCCCAAAACAAGGACATTCATTCACATGGTTCAATGATCAAATTCAGGAAATTTAATTTTGGTACAGTACTGCTGCCTAATCCACAGTCTATATTTGAATTCCAGCAACTATCTTCATAATATGCTTTATAGCAGTTTTTCCCCTCAATCCACAGTCTAGTCCTAGATCACACATCATATTCAGTTGTCCTGTTTCTTCATTCTCCTTCAGACTGGAGCAGTTCCTCTGCCTTTGTCTTGATGTTGACATTCTGAAGCATCTAGAGCGGTACTTGTGTAGAATATCCCTCAGTCCTGGCTTGTGCAGCGTTTCCTCGATTAGCTTCAGGTTGTGGGTTTGGGGCAGGAAAAATCTGCTTCCCCAAAGAGGTATCATGTCTGGAAGCGAGGTATTTAGGCCAGCTGGTGGTGGAATGGGTGGGGCTGGAGGAAGGGGTGAGGGGCAGTTGGGCAGTCAGTAGTGGCAGCCAGGATGCAGGGGTAAAGTGGGTGGTCTGAGGTGGCTCTGGCCAGCAGCTCCTGGGATGTTAGTTTGGGAGAGAGGGACGGTAGGTTTTGGATGCGTGAGATCGGAGCTATGGGGAGGCCTCTGGAGGAAAGGCTAAGATGGCAGTTAGAGGCAGGTGGGGTCAGGAGCTAGGAGAGTGTGGAAGTCTAGTGTGTCTGTCAGGGAATGTGTCCCTCTTTCATTCTCTGTGTCTCTGGTGACAAGTCTCTCTCGGTCCCTACTTCCTGTCTCTCCCTGTCCCTTCATGCATCGCCACTTTCTTGCCCTGTGTCCCTCAGCCTTGCAGCCCAGATGTCCAGATGCAAATCCCTCATTGACACCTGTTCCCGGGGGATTCTGGCTGGGTCATCTGCAGGGCCAGACTGGGGTCCGGACTTGGCAAGGGCCTGCCCCACTCTGACACCCCACAATGACCCACCTGCTCTCTGCTGTCCCCCACAGGCTACTTCACTCCCCTCAACACCCCACAGAGCTACGAAACCCTGGAGGAGCTGGTCTCTGCCACAACTCAGAGCTCCAAGCAGCTGCCCACTTGCTTCATGTCGACCCACAGGATTGTCACCGAGGGCACGGTGGTGACTAAGGACCAGCTCCTCATGCTTGAGGCTGTGGTGATGCACCTCGGGATCCGCTGTGCCCGCTGTGTCCTGGGCGTGGAGGGTCAACAGGTCATCCTGCACCTGCCCCTATCCCAGAAGGGGCCCTTCCGGAAATGGGAGTCCAGTACCCCTCGAACTCTGCTCCAGGTCCTGCAGGATCCAGCCTTGAAGGACCTCGTCCTCACCTGCCCCACCCTGCCCTGGCATTCCCTGATCCTGCGGCCCCAGTATGAGATCCAAGCCATCATGCACAGTGAGTTGGCTGGGCAGGTGGATGGGGGCTGCTGGGGGAGAGAAAGAGGGGTGCCCCGGGAGCTGCTCTGATGGAAGACACCCCCACCCCATCCCTGAGGATCAGCTGGAAATTCAGGTTGCTTCCTCTGTATTACACTGAAGTTATTCTTTTTTTTTGAGATGGAGTTTCGTTCTTGTTGCCCAAGCTGGAGTGCAATGGTGCGATCTCGGCTTACCGCTACCTCTGCCTCCCTGGTTCAAGTGATTCTCCTGACTCAGCCTCCCGAGTAGCTGGGATTTACAGGCATGCGCCACCACACCCAGCTAATTTTTTGTATTTTTAGTAGAAACGGAGTGTCACCATGTTAGCTGGTCTCGAACTCCTGACCTCAGGTGATCCACCCGCCTTGGCCTCCCAAAGTGCTGGGATTACAGGTGTAAGCCACTGTGCCTGGCCAGTTATTCTTATTGATGCTCAAATTATCTCTGCTGGGCCAGGCGCAGTGGCTCACGCATGTAATACCAGCACTTTAGAGGATCGCTTGATCTCAGGTGTTCCAGACCAGACTAGGCAACATAGCAAGATCCCCATCTCTACAAAGAATTTTTTAAAAAATTAGCTAGGCATAGTGCTTGTAGTAGTAGCTACTCGGGAGGCTGAGGCAAGAGGATCGCTTGAGCCCAAGAGTTCAAGGTTGTGGTGAGCTATGATCACACTGCTGTACTCCAGCCTGGGCAACAGGGTGAGACCTCATCTCTTTCTTTTTTTTCTGAAGCAGAATCTTGCTGTCACTCAGGCTGGAGTACAATGGTTGATCTCAGCTCACTGCAACCTCCATCTCCTAGGTTCAAGCGATTCTGCTGCCTCAGCCTCCCTCCCTGCCACCATGCCAGGATAATTCTTTTGTATTTTTAGTAGAGACGGGGTTTCGCCATATTGGCCAGGCTGGTCTGGAGCTCCTGACCTCAGGTGATCCACCTACCTCGGCCTCCCAAAGTGCCGGGATTACAGGCGTGAGCTACCGAGCACAGCCTAAAAAAAATAATTTTAAAATTTGTTTTTCTTTTTTCTTAATACTTGGAGGAAGAAAAAATAAAAATAATAATTTTTTAAAAAAGGATGGGGCCAGGTGCGGTGGCTCACGCCTGTAATCCGAGCACTTTGGGAGGCCGAGGCGGGCGGATCACGAGGTCAGGAGATCGAGACCATCCTGGCTAACACCGTGAAACCCCATCTCTACTAAAAACACAAAAAAGTTAGCTGGTTGAGGTGGCGGCACCTGTAGTCCCAGCTACTCAGGAGGCTGAAGCAGGAGAATGGTGTGAACCCTGGGGGTGGAGCTTGCAGTGAGCCAAGATCGCATCACTGCACTCCAGCCCGGGCGACAGAGCGAGACTCCGTCTCAAAAAAAAAAAAAAAAAAAAAAAGAAGGTTGAAGGGAAAGCATGTGTGGGAATGTGGCGTAAATTGGAAGATTCTGATTGGAAATAAAAGTTGGCAGTGGGGACCAGGCATGGTGGCTCACGCCTGTAATCCCAACACTTTGGGAGGCTGAGGCGGGAGGATCACCTGAGGACAGGAGATCGAGACCAACCTGGCCAACATGGTGAAACCCCATCTCTGCTAAAACTACAAAAATTAGCTGGGCATGGTGGTGGGCGCCTGTAATCCCAGCTACTTGGGAGGCTGAGGTGGGAGAATTGCTTGAATCTGGGAGGCGGAGGTTGCAGTGAGCCGAGATTGTGCCATCGCACTCCAGCCCGTGCAACAAGAGTGAAACTCCATATCGAGCGAAACTCCATCTCAAAAATAAATAAATAAATAAATAAATAAATAAATAAATAAATAAAAATAAAAGAAAGAAAAAGATGGCAGTGGAAGGAGGCCACCGGCCCAGCCGATGCTCTATGGGCCTGGGGTTGGGGTGGGGCCACTCCTAGGGTGGCATGCAGTGCCACTGAGCTGCCCCTCTCCACAGTGCGCAGGACCATTGTCAAGATCCCTTCCACCCTGGAGGTCGACGTGGAGGACGTCACCGCCTCCTCCCAGCACGTCCACTTCATCAAACCGCTGCTGCTGAGCGAGGTCCTGGCCCAGCAAGGCCCTTTCCCCCTGTCCACGGAGATCCTGGAGGTTCCTGAGCGCCGTCCCATCTTCCTCAGTCCGTGGCTGGGCTCCTTGCAGAAAGGCCAGAGGCTTTGCATCTATGGCCTAGCCTCACCACCCTGGCGGATCCTGGCCTCAAGCAAGGGCCGCAAGGTGCCCAGGCACTTCCTGGTGTCAGGGGCCTACCAGGGCAAGCTGCGGCGGCGGCCAAGGGAGTTCCCCACGGCCTATGACCTCCTAGGTGCTTTCCAGCCAGGCCGGCCACTCCGGGTGGTGGCCACTAAGGACTGTGAGGGTGAGAGGGAGGAGAATCCTGAGTTCACATCCCTGGCTGTGGGTGACCGGCTGGAGGTGCTGGGGCCTGGTCAGGCCCATGGGGCCCAGGGCAATGACATGGACGTCTTGGTTTGCCAGCGGCTGAGTGACCAGGCTGGGGAGGATGAGGAGGAAGAGTGTGAAGAGGAGGCAGAGAGCCCAGAGCGGGTCCTGCTGCCCCTCCACTTCCCTGGCAGCTTCGTGGAGGAGATGAGTGACAGTCGGCGCTACAGCCTGGCGGATCTGACTGCCCAGTTCTCACTGCCTTGTGAGGTCAAGGTGGTAGCCAAGGACAGTAGCCATCCCACTGACCCTCTGACCTCCCTCCTGGGCCTGCGGCTGGAGGAGAAGATCACAGAGCCATTCTTGGTGGTGAGCCTGGACTCTGAGCCTGGGATGTGCTTTGAGATCCCTCCCCGGTGGCTGGACCTGACTGTCGTGGAGGCCAAGGGGCAGCCAGACTGGCCAGGGGGGTCTCTCCCCATAGCCACAGTGGAGGAGCTGACAGACACCTTCTATTATCGTCTTCGGAAGTTACCAGCCTGTGAGATCCAAGCCCCCCCACCCAGGCCCCCTAAAAGTCAGGGCCTCAGCAAGCAGAGGAGACACAGCACCCAGGAAGGAGGCGTCAAGGTACCAGTATAATCCCAGAGGGCAGGGAGGGTCACCTATTGGGATCACTGCTTTGTCACACCTGTCATGTTTCTCTTGCAAATGTGTAAACTTGTAGTTTATAAACTTGCACACTTTGCACCCATTATTCTCATTCCACCTCACAATTAATCCCGAGGCTGGCGTGATTATCAGTATCTTACGATTGAGAAAACGAGGACTCAGAGACCCTGAGACTCGACCAGGGTCCCTGTTAATAAGTGGGAGGACTGAACTTGGCCACGGACAGTCCAATTCCAAGTTCACGGTGCTTTCCTCTCTCCACTACTGCTGCCTTCACTTCCTAGTTCGAGCCTCATCATTTTTCTCCTAAACTGCTTCAGCAGCCTCTTAAAGCTGTCAGAAAGGCCTCCTAACTCCTTTCTTAGTCACTGATGGGCCACAGCTCCATCTTCTGGAACCTTCTGTGGCTGCCCATCATCGTGGGATGATGCAAACCCCTTAACATGGCATCCAGGGTCCTTTATAAGCTGACTTGTCGCATCGCCCCGACCCATCTTCCTCCACTCCCTCTGCTGTCCACGCTCCAGCGAGAGAAGTGCCCGCAGCTCCCTCATGGCACTGGGACTCCTGCTTCACAGCCCTACACCCGGGCCTGCTGCCAGCAGTGTTCTTCCTCCTTCAGGCTCACAGGCAAGGCAGGACTCGATTTCCCACTCAGCAGCGGTGGTCCTGCCTCCTCTTCTGTACTCCCACTGCACACTCTATGTAGCTCAGGACACATTTTTAGTGAGTCCTACCTGAGTCTCTGACTGGAAAGAGTTCTGTGGGGGCAGGGACCTTACCTGCTTCAAGGCCAGAGAGTACCTGCTGAACGGGGCCAAAGAGAATCACAGATGAGCGGGAAAGAGCCAGGCATGGGGTCAGAAAGACTAAGTGTATATTCCGGTTCACTTACTCTGTGCCTGTGCTGGGTACTCCTCCGAGCGTCCTTTTTCTCACCAGTAGACCTGTGATAGATATCCTCTGCAGCTGCTGTTGTGCTAGCTGCTTTCTGTGACTTGCTTACTCTGTGGCAGGCCCCTGATACGCTTTGTCCCAACCAATTCTCACAGTGCTTCTGAGTTACACACCGGTGTCTTGCTTCACAGTTGAGAAGGTGAGAGGCACAGAGAGGTAAAGTAGTTTACCTGAAATCACACAGCCAGCAAGTGGCAGGGCCAGGGCTTGCAGTTGGGTCTGACCACACAGCCTGAGCTTCTAACTACTGTGGTCTGCTGAGAACGGGAGGGGATGAGACAGATCACACGTCCTTTACTATCACCAGCTCTTGTTTTGGGATCTTCGGTGACTGTATTTAGTCATGTGTGGTAGGCAGCAGGTGGCAGTGGAAGTTACAAGATGACTCCTGAGTGGTCTCAGCCCCAGAAGAGGCTTTTATCTGTGGGGTGAGCATGGGAAGTCATTTTCTGACAATGGCTGGACTGAGACATCCGAAACACAGGCCTTGTGCCAGTGCTGAAAAGGGTACTTTCCAAAACCGACAGACCTCAGCCCGTGTCTTGGCTCCCGATGGAGGACTCTGGGCCCGGTCACTGCTGTCACCCTGGAACAGCTTTTCCCCTCTGTGTGTCAAAATCTTGGTGCTGATCAGGGAGCTGTGCCACACGCTCTGTAAAGCATGGTGTGGTGCCAAGACCGCTGCCTTTACAGGTCACAGGCGTGGCCCTGAGTCCAAACCTTGGCCCTGCTGTGGATCCCCGTGTGACCTTTGACAAGGCACACTTTCTTTCCTACATAAACTGGGAATTGAAACCATTCAGAGGGTGACTTGAGGATGAAAGGGCAGACGTCACGCAGCATCTGGCACATGGGGAGCGCAGTGGAAGTCCTCTTCCTTCTGGGCCTCCTCAGCTCAGGCACTGTCATGAGGACTTGCGGCTGCTTTCTTAAGGTATCCCCACTTTGCTTTCTTCCCCTTCAGCAAGAGAATTAAAGGACAATGACCGAATTCCTAAGTGGGGAATCCCAGCCCCCAACCCTATCCTCATTTTCTACCCTGATCCCTTTCTCCCTTGCCAGAGAATATTTCATATGCGTGTAGCAAAAACACCAGGGTCTTGAGAGGTCATAGCCTGAAAAGGAAGTAGAGAGAGAAGCAGAGGAAGTGACACTTAATTTAACGTAAATGACCGTTTTTCATGGACTCTGCTTCCCCATTTCTTGAGACCCTGCTGATTTCTGCTTTTTCCCCCAAAGTCTTCTCAAATCTTAGGATTGCAGCAACACACTCTGCTGCCCAAACCCAAGGCGAAGACCTTGCCAGAGTTCACCAAGGATGGCTCCAGTATGTACAGCAAGATTCCTGCCCACAGGAAGGGCCACAGGCCTGCTAAGCCCCAAAGGCAGGATCCAGGTGAGTCCCTGTGGGCGCTGCTCACCCTTGTCCTTGTGTTTCCCCTCCCTACCTTGCTGCTTCCTTTACCTCTGACGGCCCTGCCCGGGGACAGACCCTTCTATGGTCCCAGTTTGAGGGACAGGCCTCTATGGGGTGGGCTCGGGTAGAAAGGTTCCTACTGTCTTTCCCATGGGCTCTAGGGCTTTGGCAAGGAAAATGAGTTCAGTCCCCAACATACTACCCTCCCTGTGGCATACGGGAAAATGAAAGGGTTGCAAAGTATTGAGACAGAACAAATTGTGGTTTCTAGGCTAGCAAAGACCACAGAGCATTCAGGCCAACTCTTACCCTGAACAGGTGAGGAAACTGCCCTACAGAGGGAAGGAACTTGCCTAATGCTAAAGATCCTCATTGACTCGGACTCTTTTGCAGATGATGATAAGCATGATTATGAAGAAATACTTGAGCACTTTCAGAAAACCATCTAAGTGCTGGAGGAACCATGCTTCCTAACTGCTGCTTCTCAGGGAATCCAACGCCAGCCAACCGTTTTAAGCCTCTAAAAGACCTCGGGCAAGGTCTCACAAAAACTGAGCTGCAGACGGGGAGTAGCTTTGTGGAAACTGATTTGATGGACACTGCACCAGCTTCCTTCAGTTTCTAGATTCTTGCTACTTAGGGCGGGCTGGTTTGGACCTAACATCTCCCACGTGACTCCCTCAGTCTCAGAGCCTTGGGATGCAGAGCAGCCGGCAGGGTTCCTCTCAATCCTGCAACCCCAGCTGTCCCACCGGTGGGTGCAGAGGGGAATCCGAGGCCATCAACCTTGGTGATAGCAGCTCCGTGCAAATGCCTCTCAGTGAAAGGGATTCCATCCTGATCACACTGCGTGGGAGATTTTGTTAACATCTGCCACCCCCACTTTCACCCCCAAGCTCTAAGCCCCAGGGAGGCCCGGACTGTCTTCCTCATCTCTGTAGCACCTAGCCTGATAGATCTGCACGTGGTAAACAGGGGTCATATGGATTAATGTGAGAACTTGGCTTCAAGAGCACAATCTTAGGACCCTGGGCCCCCAAAGCTGGTGGTGAAATGAGAGGAGCCAATTTAAGAAGAACTTTATGCAGACCTGAGGCTACAGAAAACTGGCAGGTTTCATCAGGTGGTTAAAGTCGTCCAAGTTGTAAGTGACTATCCAAGATTATTTCATTTTAAAACTATAGAATAAAAATGACACCTGAGCTTCTATATGAATGAGAAGGGTATCATTTATTAAGTTCCGACTGCGTGCCAGGCACTTACCAATCATATCCAAATCCTCAACTTTCTAGAATGGCCTGATTTTGAAGATTAGGGAACAGGCTGCGTGGTCGAGTACCTTAGGACGCTGACCCGTTGTAGTTAAGGGTGAGGACTTGGAAAGTATGAGACTGGGTTAGGATCCCAGCTTGCTACGTACTAGCCGGGGCTGAGTTATTTTAACCTAAGTTTCAGTTTTTTGACATGTCAAATGAAACTCTAGTTACTACCTCAGAAGATTGACTGTTTTAAGGATCAAATGAGATAATCTTTGTAAAGCATTTAGTACAGTGCCTGGCACATAGTAAACATTCAACAAACATGTATCATTATCGAGCAAGATCGTGTAGCTGTCCTGCTTCTAAAGTCTATACTCTTTCCACCCCTCCACAATGTTTCCTAGTCATAGAATACATCCCAGTGTAAAAAATATACCATATCCCTAGACTGTGGAGATAGAGTCTAGTGACTGGTTGACGGGCCTCCTTTTCTTTAGTGGAGATAATACAAGCCTTTGTCCATGTAGAGACTAACTCAGTTTTCAGAGGCAGTCAAGGCCTGTTCAGTGAGACGAGACCACAGGCCACATTTCCTTTTAAGTGGTGGGACTTTGGTTTATGGATGATGCAGTCGCAGACAGCAAAGACAGGAGACAAAGAGGTGATCGGAGACTCCAGCTGAGATGGGAACTTAAAGAGGGTGAGGTGCCCACTTCCTGGTTTCTAGGGAATTGCCCCTGGGTGTGTCCTTCCTTTGCGTAACATCTCCCTGAGCTGTCTGGACTCACTGCACTTTCTAGGCCTCCGGGCCTCCATACTGCAGTGTGGAGTTCTCCAGGTGGCTACTGAGTGGCTCCTACAGGCTGCTGGGCCAGTCCCCAGGGTCTGACACCCCATCCTCATCTGCTCATCAGCTCCCATGCCCTTCTCCAGAGAGGCCAACCTGCGCTGCAAAGGCGGACCCTGAGGAAGAAAGCACTGTAGGGAAAAGCAACGGGCAAGAAAGTCAGACAGCAAGTTCCTCCTTGGCACAGAATCCCCAGGGGCTAGGGTGATGCGCAAAATGCCAAGTTTTCACTTCCACATTTGCATTTACTCTTGGCACAAAATTAAGCAAGATGAGTAACAAAGCCACAAAAGCGGGAGTAAAAGAGGGCTACCAGTTCCTATAAAATGGGCTGAGTAGGCTGGGTGCAGTGGCTCACGCCTGTCATCTCAGCACTTTGGGAGGCCAAGGCAGGCAGATCATGAGGTCAGGAGATTGAGATCATCCTGGCCAACATGGTGAAACCCCATCTCTACTTTTAAAAACACAAAAAATTAGCTGGGCGTAGTGGCACATACCTGTACTCCCAGCTACTCGGGAGGCTGAGGCAGAAGAATTGCTTGAACCGGGGAGGTGAAGTTGCAGTGAGGAGGGATCACACCACTGGTGAAAGAGCGAGACTCCATCTCAAAAAAAAAAAAAAAA
>NW_016817890.1:798472-881688 GCF_001698545.2 Rhinopithecus bieti | reverse complement strand
CCCAAAGTGCTGGGATTACAGGCTTGAGCCACCGCGCCCAGCCGTCATCTGATTTTTATATAAAAAAAAAAACTGGTCAGGCACGGTCGCTCACGCCTGTAATCCCAGCACTTTGGGAGGCCAAGGTGGGTGGATCATGAGGTCAAGAGATTGAGACCCATCCTGGCTAACACGGTGAAACCCCGTCTCTACTAAAAATACAAAAATTATCCGGGCGTGGTGGCGGGTGCCTGTATTCCCAGCTCCTCGGGAGACTGAGGCAGGAGAATCACTTGAACACGGGAGGCAGAACTTGCAGTGAGCTGAGATCCGGCCACTGCACTCCAGCCTGGGTGACAGAGCGAGACTCTGTCTCAAAAAAAAAAAATAATAAGGTGGGGCCTTCTCTACACAGCTGCTAGATCTCATTTAGAAAGAGTTAAAGCAGAGAATTCTTTTTTTTTTTTTTTGGTATTTTTAGTAGAGACGGGGTTTCACCATGTTGGCCAGAATGGTCTCGATTTCTTGATCCTCCTGCCTTGGCCTCCCAAAGTGTTGGAATTACACGTGTGAGCCACTGCGCCCAGCCTAAAGCAGAGAATTATTTGGATGTTACACCTCACTAACTTTATCTCAAAATTGGTTCTTTTATTCAAGATGTAGATTACTTTCAGGAGTTGTCAAAAACATCTGAACTAGTTTCTTTTTCTGTAAGAAACAGCTGATGAAGTTGGCCAAAAAATGACCATAGGCTTTTGGAAAGTCTCGTCTTGAGGCCAAATGGGTAGCTATTTGATTCAGTTACATGATCACACACTGCCAAAGAGTTAACATTAAGGTCCATTCTATAATCCCTTTAAGTGGCAATGCTAGATGTAGACGCTTTACAGACTATGTGTTTTATTCAATCTTCATAACAAACCCAGGGGAAATGACGTCGTTTTCTTTTTGTCTCAGAGCTGACATAGCCTGCTCAAGATTCTAACTACAAAGTGGGAAGGCCAGAATTCAAATCCAAGTTTCACTATGTTACACTGCCTCAGATGATAAAGTAGTCATTACACTGCTCAGAAAGAAAAAATGAGAACATTTTTACAAGTTACTACAATAGAACTGTTTTATTAAACATATGAATGTACTTATTTTGTACAAAACGCAGTAACACTTCTTCCTTTCCTCTGCCCCTGGAGGCTACCACCGCAGAACTTCATGTTCACAGAAACACAAGTCATGACAAGTGTGTCAAGCAGTCATGACAAGCAGGAAAGTGCAATTCTGAAAGTAATGCCACACAACCAAAGTGGGAAACAAAAACAGGCAGAGGCCAGCCGGTTTCTCGGCTAGGGCTCTGCCTACAAGGCCCTGGTCCTGCTCATCATTCAGCAGCAAACATTTTAAGAAGAGGAACTCCCGAGCACTATGTAAGTACTCTCCTGGTAGCATCCTTCCAATTCCATCTATCTTGATGTGGTAACAAGCTTATTTGTAACTTCCTCAAGAAATCCCACCCTAGATTGCATCCCTGTCAATTGCCCATCTCCCTCTGAGCTTCAAACAAAACAAAACAAAACAAAACAGAAGAGCAGTAAGTTTCAAAAGGATGTCAGAGGAGACCTTTGATAGATGAAACCTACTTCCTAGAAGCCACGTGGCCAAACATATGCAGAGCCGGAGACAACAGATTGTGAAACTAGGTCCAGCTGTAAAATATCTCAGGTACCCAATTAGATCCAGTTATTCTGCATCTGTGGATTTAAAATGGTCATCATCCACAGTAGAATAGATGTGCCCCTCATTGCTCAGAAAATCCACAGCTTGCCTAGAAAGAAAGAAAAAAATAAAAGAAGTCATTTTCAGGCCAATTCAGAAGGAAATTGCCTTTTGGATATGGCCAAATATGCAAACTTCGCTTATCTTCCAACTTTCCACCTTAGCTAAGAATTCACAAGTATTTTGCACATAGAAAGCTCTCACAGGGAGAAATGCCAGTAAAATAGCAAAACAGAGCTTATTCATGGAGACACTGGCTATTAGGACTATCTTGGATCCCTCTCCCAAACTGTGTAAAGGAAAGACAACAGGGCCTCACTTAAATACAGTCTAAGCAGGAAAACAAGGATCTAAAGCTGTAGTCACACCTGCACACAAAATCTCTTAGTAAAAAGAGCTGTCTTGGCGGGCGGTGCTCAAGCCTGTAATGCCAGCACCTTGGGAGGCCGAGACGGGTGGATCGCGAGGTCAGGAGATCAGGACCAACCTACCTAAGCACGGCGAAACCGCCGTCCTCTAAAAGAATACAAAAACTAGCCCGGTGGCGAGTGGCGGCGCCAGTATCCAGCTACTGGGAGGGCTGAGCAGGAGATGGCGTGTTAAACCCGGGAGGCGGAGCTTGCAGTGAGCCGAGATCCGGGCCCAGCTGACCATCCAAGCACTGGGCGACAGATGCGAGACTCGTCTCAAAAAAAAAAAAAAAAAAAAAAAAAGAGCTGTCATTTAAAAGTCCCCTTTTCCAGCCACACACTGAAATCCCTTTGGTCCCCCTCTGGGAAGTAAAGTTGTGGGAAGCAAAGGAAACATTGAAACCTTCAAACCCTTCAAGGTCCTCAGGGTTAGTGTCAGTAACGTATTTAATAGCCACAATCTACAGAGCACCTAAGTGACAGCAGTTCTCTACCTCATCAGCACAGTAACTCTGAGATAGGAATTATCCTTATTTTACAGGACAGGAAATGGAATTAGTCCTGAGTATTCCTTTTCTATCTAGGCCTGGCAGGTCAATTGATTTACAGTAACAAATAACTATCACAAGCACCGTAAGTCAGTGTGTTTGACTGGTTTACTACACTGCAATCAGGAGGCTGCTTGTCTAAGATGGAATCAGGATAAGGGTGTTGGAAGGACTGGTTGTTTAATAAGGTCCAGATAGCCTAATACACTCATGTCCACAATGGGGACAGTAACAGCAACAGGACTGTACACCTGAGGACCAGGAGCTAAGGACTTCCCTCCTCCAGTCTAAATCCCATAAGGAAATCAGGTCAACTATTTGCTCAGAATTATTATATATCCCTTACATATAATGGTCCTTAGTGTCTGCTGAATGAAACAATTTGCTGAATAAGTGATGTGATGGGTAGCACCATTTTGGCGCATAGTCTTTTTCCTGTTTTTCCATAGCTGAACAATTTCCATTCTGCCACCAGGGTTGCAGTTAAGTTGTTTTTGTGTGACAGTCTCACTCTGTCATCCAGGATGGAGTGCAGTGGCACAGTGATGGCTCACTGCAGCCTCAACTTTCTGGGCTCAAGTGATCCTCCCACTTCAGCCTCCTGGGTAGTGGGGACTACAGGCATGCGCCACTGTGCCCGGCTAATTTGTTTTTATTGTTTTTGTAGAGACAAGGTTTTGCCACGTTGCCCAGGCTGGTCTTGAACTCCTGAGTTTAAGCAATCTGCCCACCTCAGCCTCCCAACATGCTAGAACTATAGGCATGAGCTAGTGCCTGGCAAACTTTTACTTTTTTTTGAGATGGAATCTCGCTCTGTCACCCAGGCTGGAGCGCAGCGGTGTGATCGTTGAGTGCCACCACGCCCGGCTAATTTTTGTATTTTTAGTAGAGACGGGGTTTTCACCATGTTGGCCAGGCTGGTCTTGAACTGCTCACTTCAGGTGATCCACCCGCCTCGGCCTCCCAAAGTGCTGAGATTACAGGCGTGAGCCACCATGCCTGGCTGCCAAGTTTTACTTTTAAAACTCACTTCTCGCTGTCAGGAAACCCTTGTGAGGTGAAACAGGTACAATTCTAGAGCCTGAGCTCATGAAAATCAAATACTTACTTGATTGAAGATACAGACATGTGTTTCAGCTGGTTCTTGAGATCCTGAAAGTTCAACCCTTCAGGTCTTGGACAAGCCTTAATCAAATTCAATACCTAAAGATTCAAATCAGAAAGATTTTCACAATTATTTTGGATCAGCCTCCCCTTTGCAAACCTGAGTCCCTTTATAGGAAAGAAATAAACCAGGTATTCAAACAATCTTAGCTCATCAGGGAAATAACAAAATTTAAGACTGTCTGTGTTTTGTATTTCTGAAGCCACTCTGGTGGAGTCTACCTGGTTTTGGGCCACAGTGAGGCCATTTGCTGGCATGAAGCTATTCCCACCGAAGTTCCCTGCTTCACTCATTCCTGGATTGCTGATAGGTGCTCTCCCTGCTGAGGGCTGAATTAAGAAATAAGTTAACACTATTAGAAAATCCATCAAGTTAAACAGTCTTTACAACTTCAAATAGCTTGTTAAGCAGCTAAGAAAAAACAATTGATAAACAGTTTCCCAGTAACACTGCTTACATTGGAATGGACAGCTATTATCTAATGAGTATTTCATAGGAAGATAAAGTAACTCCCCGAAGCACATAAATATCAAAAAGAGACAGATCTTCTTGGCTCCTTTTGTTTCTGATGTGAGAGGAACCAGAGAAGAGTAGTAGTGAGAAGAAATTACCCAGAGTCTGCTATTTTGGTATCCGTGTGGCCCAATCACTCAAGCATTCACTGAGTGTCTATAGGCATGAAGCATCACAGGCAGAGAAAAGGAGACACAGTCCCTATCGTCCTCTCTCTTTCCTTTTTTTAAAACAAATTCTTAAAATGCTCTGCAATCACTATTTTCATTTCCTTTCTCCCCAGTCACTCCTCAACCCACCATATTTGGGTTCTCCCCAAGTACACCTCTGAAACTGTTCACCAAAGTCACCAAAGACTTTTCAACCAATTATCAAAAAGTCTCTTTCAGTCCTCCTAATACTTGACCTCTCAGAAGCAGACACTGCTGACCACAATCCTCTTGAAATGTGTTCCTCCCTGGGCTTCTTGATACCACATTCTTCTGGTTCTCCATCTGACTCTCAAACTGAACCTTCTCAGTATCCCTCATTAGCCTCTTCTATCTGTCTCCCAAAAGGCTGACAGAGTCCCCAGGATGTCATCCCAGACCACCTCCTAGGCCACAAATCCTCACTGCCAGCCGGATTGCTAACTGGATGCCAACATGGTGAAACCCTGTCTCTACTAAAAATACAAAAATTAGCTCGGTGGGGTAGTGCGCACCTGTAATCCCAGATACTGGGGAAGCTGAGACAGGAGAATCACTTGAACCCGAGAGGCGGAGGCAGCAGTTAGCTGAGATCACATCATTGCACTCCAGCCTGGGTGACAGAATGAAACTCTGTCTCAAAAAAAAAAAAAAAAAAAAAAAAAAAAAATAGGGCTGGGCACAGTGGCTCATGCCTGTAATCCCAGCACTTTGGGAGGCTGAGGCAGGCAGATCACAAGGTCAGAAGATTGAGATCATCCTGGCTAACACGGTGAAACCCCTTCTCTACTAAAAATACAAAAATTAGCCAAGCATGGTGGTGGACGCCTGTGGTCCCAGCTACTCGGGAGATTGAGGCAGGAGAATGGCGTGAACCTGGGAGGCGGAGCTTGCAGTGAGCTGAGATCGCGGCACTGCACTCCAGCCTGGGTGACAGAGCGAGACTCTATCTCAAAAAAAACAAAAACAAAAACAAAAAAACCCCCAAATAAACAAAATTTTAAACATTTGAATAAAGGCAATCTTTATCATGGCCTCCAAAGCCCCACAAAATCTGGGCCCTGCCTCCTTGCCTACAACCCTCTCCCTCTCCCCTGTCATTTGCTTCACTCCAGACTCTGGCCTTACTGGTTTCAGAGATGTCACGCTTACTCCACCCTCCTGCTTCTTGCACTTCCTAGTCCCTCTGGTTTGGAATGTTCTTCCCCATCTAAAATTGTACCATTCTTGGTTCCCTCCATCACCCTCTTCTCCTATTTTGCTTTATTTACTTCAGAGCACCTATATAGCTACCTAAAATTATATATATTTTTTGTTTATTGCTTGTTTCTCCCAAGAATGTAAGTATATCGTGTTCACTGCTATACTCGAATGGGGACTAGAATGATTGGGACTATCAAATCAAAGTAGGTGCAATAAATATTTTTCTTTTTCTGTATTTATTTTTTGAGACAAAGTTGCTCTGTTGCCTAGGCTGCAGTGAGTAGCACAATCACAGCTCAATGCAGCCTTGACCCCCTGGGCTTAAGTGATCTCCCAAACTCAGCCTCCCAAGTAGCCCATCGAATTCTTTAATTTTTTTTGTAGAGACACGGTCTCCCTATGTTACCCAGGGTAGTGTCTCGAACTGGGCTCAAGTGATGCCCCCATACCAGCCTCCCAAAGCGCTGGGATTTCAGGCCATGAACCATCACACCCGGCCCTGAGGGCTTTCTAATACTAGAGTCAACAAACCTTTTGCGTGGTCCTAGATGGACTTGACAAAGTTAATTCACACAATGGAAAATACTATGGAGAAATTTCAATACGAACCAATAAATGTAATCTCAGGGAAAAAATAATACTACATAATTTTTCCTACTTAGCCAGTAAGTTGGAAGGAAGACAGCAAAATGCTGTCCTGAAGGGAGCTACTCTCTGAATATGCACTGACAATCCTTGGAGCTAAGAGCTCAGCCTATAATTACATGTCTACACCTAAGGGTTGTCACAGGCCTCAGCTGTCCAGGCCAGTGGAGTCAGAGGAACTCTTAATTCTGAGAGAAACATCAGTGTTTCATCTAGAATAAAATACAGGGACAAAGCTAATGGAGAAAGTGTTCTGAGGACTTAGTGATGTCTTTCTCTGGCTCGACCTTCAAAATGTCAAGGAAATCAAAGCTGGAACACAAAACTAACCTGTGTTCTTCCAGGGAAGAGAAAAAGCTAGGAAAGTGAGGCTACTCACCTGGCTGCTGGCTTTGCTTAGTACCATGTGTGCATTGATCACTTCCAGAATATGTGTGGTGAACTCATTCATATCCTCCAGGGGCATGATCTTAAAGGCTACCAGGCTCTTTTTGTTCTATTAAAATGAAGAAAAAAAGGTGAATAAAATATGAACATACATTAATTTCAGGTCAACATTGTGGCGCTTTTCTTGGTTATAATATTAATATTTTGCTAATATGAGAAAAATGTTATATACTCTCAGAGGTAATCCAAATATGGTCAAACATGAGGAGAAAAACACTAAAATTAATAGCTAAGTGACATTAATAATTTCCCCACGGTTGCATAACGGAGCAAAATCTAGACTCCTGACTCCGAATCTAGTGTTCTCCTTTCTCCAACTAATGAACGCCACAGATGGCAATTGTAGAAGGAGATTCTGTTCTTTCTTTACTATTCTGTCAGTTTCATGTTAGGGTTAAAAAAAATAATAATAGAAAGAAAGAAGAATTATTTCCTTTTGAAGAAGAGAGTAAGAAAACTGCCCATTAAACAGGGGACTTAAGTATTTTAACTATCCAAAAGCCATGACATGAATCTAGAAAATGCTTCATGCAAAAACACTTTAACTGCTATTTTATTCTGACTTTACCTGAAAAGATCTCAGGTGGCCTGCCACTTTCACATATGTTTCTGGAGGAACCACAGTATTTTCACTGCTGGCATCCTAACATAAAATACAAACATGTCATTAAGGTTTTAGTGATGCTGGTGAAAGCCTCTTTAACATTTCTATATTATGTATAGAAAGAGAAAGTTATAAAGTAGAAGAGTTAAAGGATCCTAAAATGGCATTAAGGAGTTTGCCCTGCCTTTTACAACTTTCTTTTTTTTTTTTTTTTTTTTTTTTTTGGAGTCTCACTCTGTCGCCCAGGCTGGAGTGCAGTGGCCGGATCTCAGCTCACTGCAAGCTCCGCCACCTGGGTTCACGCCATTCTCCTGCCTCAGCCTCCCCAGTAGCTGGGACTACAGGCGCCCGCCACCTCGCCCGGCTAGTTTTTTTGTATTTTTTAGTAGAGACGGGGTTTCACCGTGTTAGCCAGGATGGTCTTGATCTCCTGACCTTGTGATCCGCCCGTCTCGGCCTCCCAAAGTGCTGGGATTACAGGCTTGAGCCACCGCGCCCGGCCCCACAACTTTCTTTTTTATAAAACCAGGAATTAGAATAAAAATATCTCTAAAGGTAATTCTCGGTTCCAAAGTTCTATAGTACATCATAAAAAAGCAAACAATTATGATACTCTCATTCAAGCTCTTAGGCACACAATTTTCTTTTTTTTTTTGTGAGGGAGTCTTGCTCTGTTGCCCAGACTGGAGTGCAGTGGCATGATCTTGGCTCGCTGCAACCTCCCCTCCCAAGGGAGGGTTTGAGTGATTCTCCTGCCTCAGCTTCCCCTGTAGCTGGGATTACAGGCGCCCGCCACCACGCCCCACAGGCACACAATTTTCTGGTGGATGTACTTATTGGCAAAGCAATTCTAATTCTGGGAATTTAAGGAAGTAATTAAGAACATGCATTAAGATTTACATTTATCATAGTACAGAATATTAAAAATTTTAAAACAACCTAAATATCCAACATAAAGTACACATTTCTATATAGTAGGATACTCCACACTGTTGCAAATGATAACACAGAATTCTGTTTACTGTCTGGAAAAACAAGTCATGATACATGGAAAAAAGCTGATTTCCCATTTGAGACAATACACACTAAACTGTTTAATGGTTGACTAGGATAATTACAAACTATTTTAATATTTCTTTATCAGTTTCCTAGAATATGCAAACATTATTTATAAGAAAAATACATTAGCTGATTTTTTTTTTTTGAGACAAAGTGTCTTGCTCTGTCACCCAGCCTGGAGTGCAGTGGCACGATTTCAGCTCATTGCAACCTCTGCCTCACAGGTTCAAGCGATTCTCCCGCCTCAGCCTCCCGAGTAGCTGGGGTTACAGGCACGCACCACCATGCCAGGCTAATTTTTTAATTTTTAGTAGAGATGGGGTTTCACCATGTTGGCCAGGCTGGTCTCAAACTCCTGACCTCAGGTGATCCACTCGTCTTGGCCTCCCCAAAGTCCCAGGATTACAGGCATGAGCCACCACACCTGGTCAAAAAGACTATTTTTTAAAACGACTATCATACTGGCAAAAATTTAAGACAAAAACTCATTGTTAGGCCGGGTGTGGTGGCTCACGTCTGTAATCCCAGCACTTTGGGAGGCCGAGGCAGGAGTATCACCTGAGGTCAGGAGTTAGAGACCAGCCTCAGCATGGAGAAACCCCGTCTCTACTAAAAATACAAAATTAGCCGGGCGTGGTGGTGCATCCCAGCTACTCGGGAGGCTGAGGCAGGAGAATTGCTTGAACCTGGGAGGCAGAGGTTGCAGTGAGCCGAGATTGCGCCATTGCACTCTAGCCTGGGCAACAAGAGCGAAACTCCACCTCAAAAAAAAAACAAAAAAAACCAGAAAACCCCCAAAAAACCCGACAACAACAAACAAAAAAACCCATTGTTAGAAAGGGTATGGAGGATGGGATGGAAACTAACTGGGCACTCTCATGCATGATTTAAGTGTAAACCAGTACCTTTATAGAAGACAGTACAAAAATGCAAAAATTAAGATGTTAAAAAAAAAAGTCAAGTGTGTATTTCCCCCCAGAAAACCTACTTTTAGGAATATATCTTACGATTATTTTATTTTTTTGAGATGGGGTTTTGCTCTTGTTGCCCAGGCTGAATGCAATGGCACGATCTTGGCTCACTGCAATCTCTGCCTCCCGGGTTCAAGTGATTCTCCTGACTCAGTCTCCCAAGTAGCTGGGATTATAGGTGTGCGCCACCATGCCTGGCTAATTTTGTATTTTTAGTTGAGATGGGGTTTCACCATGTTGGCCGGGCTGGTCTTGAGCTCCTGATGTCAGGTGATCCGCCTGCCTTGGCCTCCCAAAGTGCTGGAATTACAGGCGTGAGCCGCGGCGTCCAGCCTTATGATTATTTTATAATCATGAAGAAATGTATGCAAAGATACTCACTGGTGCATTGTGTATAATGGAGAACGACTGAAAAGAAGCTAAATGTTGTTCCCTGATTGGGTCTACCGTTAAGTAAGGAATGATGTATTCTTACAAATGGAATAGGTGGTCATTTAAAATGATAAATGTAAATCTTTACAGATAACATTAAAAAATCAGTTCCTGGCTGGGCCATGGTGGCTCAAGCCTATAATCCCAGGACTTTGGGAGGCCGAGGCAGGTGGTTCACCTGAGGTCAGGAGTTCGAGACCAGCCTGGCCAACATGTTGAAACCCCATCTCTACTAAAAATACAGAAATTAGCCAGGTGTGGTGGTGCACACCTGTAATCCCAGCTACTCGGGAGGCTGAGGCAGGAGAATCGTTTGAACCTGAGAAGCAGAGGTTACAGTGAGCCAAGATTGCGCCAATGCACTCCAGCCTGGATGACAGAGTGAGACTCAGTCTGAAAAAAAAAAAATCGGTTCCTCACCAGGCATGGTGGCATCAGTCTATAGTTCAGCTACTTCGGAGGTTAAGGTCAAAGGATCACTTGAGCCCAGCTTTGAGGCCAGTCTAGGCAGCAAGCCAAGACCTTGTCTCTATTTAAAAAAAAAGAGGGCCTGTGGTTCATGCCTATAATCCTAGCCCTCTGGGAGGCTGAGGTGGGCAATCACCTGAGGTTGGGAGTTTGAGACCATCCTGACAAACATGGAGAAACCCCGTCTCTACAAAATACAAAATTAGCTGGGTGTGGTGGCACATGCCTGTAATCCCAGCTACTCGGGAGGCTGAGGCAGGAGAATTGCTTGAACCCGGGAGGCAGAGGGTGCGGTGAGCTGGAGATCGTGCCATTGCAACAAGCCTGGCAACTCCAGGCTGGGCAACAAGAGCAAAACCCCATTTCAAAAAAAAAAAAATCAGTTCCACAACATAATTTTTAGTGAAAAGAGCAAATTACTTAGCAGTTGCATAGCATATTATCCCTTTTACAGTAAAAGAGGTATGTGGACATCTGTATGTACATATAGGCAGAGACAGATGTCTGAAAGGATATTTCCCAACATGTGTTATAACAGTTCTTTAAGGGACATGAGATTTCAGGTGATTTTTAAAATGTTTTATAAGCAAGTATAGTGCATTTTGTATGAACATGTAGTATTATGTATCCACAGTATCTACCTCCCTGCTTGATGGCAGGGACTGTGTCTACTTCATTCTTTTTATACCTGGAACCAGGCACAGTCTGGTTCAGAATTGGTACTCCAACAATAACTGCTGAATGAATTATCCTTTATTTTTCTGAGAAGCAAAAAATTAAAAAATTACGTAACTACCAAGTTATTTCTCTATGGTAACTTGTGGTTTTTGAAGGAAAACGGTCTTTTTTTTTGAGTCAGAGTCTCACTCTGTTGCCCAGGCTGTAGTGCAGTGGCGCGATCTTGGCTCACTGCAACCTCTGCCTCCTAGGTTCAAGCAATTTTCCTGCCTCAGCTTCTGCGTAGCTGGGATTACAGGTGCCCGCCTCATTTTTGTATTATTAGTAGAGATGGAGTTTCACCATGTTGGCCAGGCTGGTTTCAAACTTCTGACTTCAGGTGACCCGCCCGCATTGGCTTCCCAAAGTGCAGGGATTATGGGCGTGAGCCACCATGCCCGGCCTAAAATAGTCTTTATTATCCAAATTTTGTGTAATGAATGTATTTCAAAAACAAAATACAAAACACCAAGAGGTCTTCTGCACAATTAAAAATATAAAAGGATAACAAGTATATACTGTATTTCAATCTATTTTATCCATGTTTATAAAGACACTTATATACACATGCTGCTGTGTAAAAATTGGGTCAAATCCTGCATACCATATTGTAATACGCTTTTCTCAACAATTTATGGCAAATACTTCTTTGTGACAATACACGCTTTTCTATATCATTTGTAGTATGTTATAAACATGTCATGGTTTACTTAATAATCCTTTATTGCTAGTATTTTGAGATCGCTTTATTTTTATTTATTTATTTTGAGACAGAGTGTTGCTCTGTTGCCCAGACTAGAGTACAGTGGCATGATCTCGGCTTACTGCAACCTCCGCCTCCCAGGTTCAAGTAATTCTCCTGCCTCAGCCTCCAGAGTCGAGTAGCTGGGATTATAGGTACGCACAACCACACCCGGCTAATTTTTGTATTTTTAGGAGACGGAGTTTCACCATGTTGGCCAGGCTGGATTTGAACTCCTTACCTCAGGTGATCTGCCTGCCTTGGCTTCCCAAAGTGCCGGGATTACAGGCGTGACCACTTCACTGGTCTAAATCTTTGTACGTGTCTTTAATTCTTTCCTTGATGTAAACTCCTAAGTCATGGAGTTTTGCTAGGTCACCATTTTTTTTTTTTTTGAGACTGAGTCTCGCTCTGTCTCCCAGGCTGGAGTGCAGTGGCGTGATCTTGGCTCACTGTAAGCTCCGCCTCCTGGGTTCACGCCATTCTCCTGCCTCAGCCTACCGAGTAGCTGGGACTACAGGTACCTGCCACCATGCTCGGCTAATTTTTTGTATTTTTAGTAGAGATGGGGTTTTACTGTGTAAGCCAGGATGGTCTCGATCTCCTGACCTTGTGATCTGTCCACCTCAGCCTCCCAAAGTGCTGGGATTACAGGCGTGAGCCACTGCACCCGGCCGTTAGGTCACCATTTTTATGACTGATGCTTTTGATACAAGCTGATGTTTGAGAAAGGTTACACCAATTTATACTCACGCTATAAGCCTACTTTCTTGGACAATAACAAATCACTCAGTATTTATTAAGTGCCTACTACTAATCTAGGGCACTGTGTGGTAGCTGCTGCTCTTACTAGAACTAGACATTGTCATTCTTTGTTTTCTTTGCAAACCTAAGCTAAAAATGACATCTCAATGTTTGTTAAGCCTGCTTTAGTTACTGCCACTACCATTTCTACTGTCTTTTATGAATTATCTGTGCATCTTGTTTGCTCATTTTTCTAAGGTGCAGTGGTTTTCTGGTTTTATAAGAGCTTTTTGGCTGGGCGCAGTGGCTCAAGCCTGTAATCCCAGAACTTTGGGAGGCCACGGTGGGCAGATGACTTGAAGTCAGGAGTTTGAGAACAGCTTGGCCAACAGGGTAAAACCCTCTCTCTAGTAAAAATATAAAAATTAGCCAGGCATGATGCCACAAACTTGTAATCTCAGCTATTCAGGAAGGTGAGGCAGGAGGGTTGCCTGAACCAAAAAGGTGGAGGTTGCAGTGAGCTGAGATTGAGTTACTGCACTCCAGCCTTGGAGACAAAGTGAGACTTTCTCAAACAACAACAACAACAAACAAAACAAAACTCAAAACCAGAAACAACAAAAAAGAGCTTTTCTTTTTTTTGTTAAGACAGTCTCAGTGTGTCACCCAGGCTAGAGTACAGTGGCACAATCTCAGTTTCACTGCAACCCCTGCCTCCTGGTTCAAGCAATTCTCTTGCCTCAGCCTCCCGAGTAGTTGGAATTACAGGCGCCCACCACCACGCCTGGCTAAGTTTTTATAGTTTTTAGTAGAGATGGGTTTCGCCATGTTGGCCAGGCTGGTCTCGAACTCCTGACCTCTAGTGATCCACCATGCCAGGCCAAAAGGAGCTTTTATTAATTAAAATTTAAATGTTTGTAATATGTTGCAAGTATTTTCGGCGTTCATTTAAACAATATTTATTCTAGGACCACTATGTGACTAGCACTGCTCTAGGTGCTAAGGCTACAGTGGTGACCAAGATAAAAATCTTTGTTCTAGGCCGGGCGTGAGGGTTCAAGCCTGTAATCCAATCACTTTGAGAGGCTGAGGTGGGTGGATCATCTGAGGTCAGGAGTTTGAAACTAGCCTGGCCAACATGGCGAAACCCCATCTCTACTAAAAATACAAAAAATTAGTCAGGTGTGGTGGCAGGCGCCTGTAATCCCAGCTACTTGGGAGGCTAAGGCAGGAGAATTGCTTGAACTTGGGACGCAGAGGTTGCAGTGAGCTGAGATTGCGCCACTGCACTCCAGCCTGGGCAACAGCGCAAGATTCTGTCTCAACAACAAAAAAAGCAGGGCCTGGGCGCGGTGGCTCAAGCCTGTAATCCCAGAGCTTTGGGAGGCCACGGCGGGTGGATCACAAGGTCAGGAGTTCAAGACCAGCCTGACCAAGATGGTGAAACCCCGTCTCTACTAAAAATACAAAAATTAGCCAGGCATGGTGGCGGGTGCCTGTAATCCCAGCTACTTGGGAAGCTGAGGCAGAGAATCGCTTGAGCCCGGGAGGCGGAGGTTGTAGTGAGCCGAGATCCCACCACTGTACTGCCTGGGCGACAGAGTAAGACTGTCTCAACACAACAACAACAACAACAAAAAACACCTTTGTGGCCGGGCGCGGTGGCTCAAGCCTGTAATCCCAGCACTTTGGGAGGCCGAGACGGGCGGATCACGAGGTCAGAAGATCGAGACCATCCTGGCTAACACTGTGAAACCCCGTCTCTACTAAAAAATAGAAAAAACTAGCCGGGCGAGGTGGCGGGCGCCTGTAGTCCCAGCTACTCGGGAGGCTGAGGCAGGAGAATGGCGTGAACCCGGGAGGCAGAGCTTGCAGTGAGCTGAGATCTGGCCACTGCACTCCAGCCTGGGCGACAGAGTGAGACTCCGTCTCAAAAAAAAAAAAAAAAAAACACCTTTGTTCTATTGGAACTTAACATTCTACTGTCTCCTGTCATTTGACTTTTAATTCTATTTTTGGTATACCGGGAAGGTATATAATCAAATCTATTAATCTTTCACTTTAGGGTATCTGTCTTTGATGTCTTTTGTATTATTTTTGTAAGAAAAAACTTTAAAAAGACTAAAAAAGTTCAACATCTCCACAGTTCCAAAGTAACCCCATCATGATTCAAAACCAGCCACTTACATCTGTGTCAACCCACTGGCGAACGTCCATGGGTGCAGCTGTCATGTCATCTATTTTGTAAACAATGTTGGTTGGAGCCTTCTCTGCATGTCTGATGATCCCCACAATAGTGACCTAGGTTAGAAGAAAGAAAAAAAAAGGCTGTTTCCCCTGAAACCAAGGCTATATTTTTGTATTTTTAAACGTAGTCTTATTTCATTCTTTATTATGAGTAAGTGATTCCTTCACAAATTATTTGACATACCTGTGAAATCTCAACATTCCCAATTCTGAACACTTCATCAACCAAAGTAGCAGAAAGCAGCTGAGATATAGTACAGGGTACAATGTGCTGGGCTCGGGCTCTCTAAAAAGAAAAAGCATGCAAAATTAAATTAAGAAAGTAATAACTACCATACCACTCACCTGCCATGTGCCAAGTACTTTAAATATATTAGAACATTGAATTTCAAAACAAATCTCATTATCTTTGCTTCAGAGAGATGGAAACCAAGGCCATATAGCAAACCAATATCACACTTTTAGAATCCAAACCCAGGTTTGTCTAACTCCAGAGTTCCTGCTGAATACATGTGTTGCCCTGAGAATTCACCAAAATGAGTTATGTCAGAGTGGGGGACAGGATAAGGAAGAACGACCTGCTGCTGCCAGAACAGACCTTCAAGAGGAAACCCCAGCTTTAGGGTGTAGACAGGCTGGTGCTGCTGTTCAGGTCACTGACAAAATGAGATGGTATTGCGAAAAGGTTTGAGAAATGACTAATGGAGACAGAACTTTGGAATTGCTTGTAGGTCTTGTGATGAACTATAAAAGGTAGAAGAATAGGTTCTTGTAGGACAGATTTTTTGACAATCAAATGGAGCTCCTGGGGAAATGGAATAAGAGCTCGGGCATGTTGGACAGCTTTTTAACTTTTTTTTTTTGAGACAGAGTTTCGCTCCTGTTGCCCAGGCTGGCGTGCAATAGCGCAATCTCAGCTCACCGCAACCTCTGCCTCCCGGGCTCAAGCGATTCTCCTGGCTCAGCCTCCTGAGTAGCTGGGACTATATGTGTGTGCCAGCATTTTGCATTTTTAGTAGAGACGGGGTTTCTCCATGTTGGCCAGGCTGGTCTGGAACGCTTGACCTCAGGTGATCTGCCCACCTCAGTCTCCCAAAGTGCTGGGATTACAGGTGTGAGCCACCGCCCTTGGCCACATTTTATATTTTGAGATGGGGTCTTGTTCTGTCACTCAGGCTGGAGTGCAGAGGCATGATTATAGCTCACTGCAGCCTCAAACTCACGGGCTCAAGCAATCTTCCTGCAACAGTCTCCTGAGAAGATGGGACTATAGGCACACCACCACACCCAGTCAATTAAAAAAACATTTTTTTTTTTTGTAGAGATGGGGCTTTGCTATGTTGCCCAGGCTGGTCTTAAACTCTTGGTCTCAAGTGATCCTCCCACCTTAGCCTCCCAAAGTGTTAGGATTACAGGCATAAGCCACTGTGCTGGACTCATGTTGGACATCTTAGGGGGAAGAGGCAGGATAGGGTAGACAGAACAGTATCTAGTGAGTACACTCAAATCATATCCTTTTTTTTTGAGATGGAGTCTCATTCTGTTGCCCAGGCTGGAGTGTGGTGGAGCAATCTCGGCTCACTTCCGTCTCCTGGGTTCAAGCAAGTCTCCTGTCTCAGTCCCCCAGGTAGCTGGGATTATAGGTGCATGCCACCACACCCAGCTAATTTTTGTATTTTTTCTAGAGATGGGGTTTTGCCATGTTGGCCAGGCTGGTCTCGAACTCCTGACCTCAGGCAATCTGCCCACCTTGGCCTCCCAAAATGTTGGGATTACAGGCATGAGCCACTGCACCAGGCCCAAATCATATCTTAAACCAGCCACACAACAGTGTAAACTTATTTTTGCCTACCAGTGGCAAGAGGTAGTCTGGGTGACATAAAGATGAATACAATGGGACAGGATTTACCCTCAACATATTCCTAATCTAGGGGAGGTACAAAGGTAAACAATAAACCTGATCTTGATATACCATAAAACAAAATGTGCCATGTGGGACCTCAGAAAAACTTACTGGCAAAAGAGGGAGGCTTTAGGCTGAACTCTGAAGCATGAGAATTTCAACAGTGAAAAAGTAGCAGGTAACAGGCTGAGGGCAAGTGCGTACTCCCAGTCTCCTGAAGGGAGTATGTACAAGGCAGAAAAACAATGAGAGCTCTTCCTGTCAGAAGCCAAGAGGAAGTGGACCAATACCTGTACTGCATGGAAGACTTAGAACACAGTAGACTCTTGGCCTTTATGGATTTAGCAGTTGTAACTCTGACCTGAACATCCATGACACTGCCAATATTTCACTTTGCTGAAGCATGATTTTGAACGGTGAGTACTGCCGCAAAAGGATAAAACAAGCTCAGTCAACCGCTGGCACATATGCCACAAAAGGCAGCAGCCAAGCTTGAGGGTTAAGACTGTGGCTCTATTCTCAAGAGCAGTTGCTTGGCCAGGCGTGGTGGCTAATGCCTGTAATCCCAAGGCCGAGGCGGGCGGATCATTTGAGGTCAGGAGTTGAGATCAAGCCTGGCCAACATGGCGAAACCCTGTCTCTACTAAAAATTAAAAAAAAAATTAGCCAGGTGTGGTGGTGTGTGCCTGTAATCCCAGCTACTGGGGAGGCTGAGGCAGGAGAATCACTTGAACTCGGGAGGTGGAGGTTGCAGTGAGCCAAGATCTTGCCACTGCACTCCAGTCTGGGCAACAGACTCTCCTCAAAAAAAAAAAAAAAAAAAAAAGCAGTTGCTCTTGGTCACATTTATTAACCCATTTGTACCTTGGTTTCCTCATCTGCAAAACTAGGAATGATAAATTACAAAAATTAACTACATGGTAAGGACTCAGAATACTACCCAGCACACAGTACTCAATAACAAATGTTAGCTATTATTATATTAGCTATTGTTCCTCATTCTTTATATCTGCAATAGCTTTTAATAACAATGTGACGGGATCAACTGTTTTTCAATTTTACTTTATGATATTTTATAGGTAAAGTTACATGCTATGTTAATATTTATAGTTTTAAAATTTGCAGGGGTCCCAGGATTTACCTCTCACAAACTACTATATTTCTGTTTTTACCTATCACAGCTGAGATGTTCATCGTATCTTCAGCATAAGAAAACTTAAGACCAGTAAGGTAAAGTGGCAAGAACATGAGGTTTGGAGCCAGAGTCCTATAGACCTATGCTCAAACCCCAGCTCCAAAGCCCTGGACACAGGACCACCTTTTCTGAAAACTGGGTATATATACCTCTTCAGTTGTAAATGAGACACATAATATATACGAAGTGCTAATACCAATCTCTGCATGCAGTGGATGTTTGACAAATATTATTACCTCTCAGGTAAAAAAGTTACATATGGGTAACAGTTGAGATGTTAACAATGCCTTCAAATTCATCTCAAATCAAGTATTTATTTTTTATTGAGCACATATTTTGTGTAGGAATTGATCGCAAGGAATTCCTAGTTTGCTCCGAAGAGGTTCACAGAATGTCAATATAAGTATGCTTAATTCTGAAAAAAAAACATTTTCAGACTAAAAAAATTTTCATAGCTGATTATGAATTACAGGCTACTCTGACAGTACTTCATGAAGGTACCATTATTACAGATTAAAAATGGGTCACTATTTGAAACTTCACATGGTTCAATCACATTGAACAAATATATAATCAAAAGGAAACATTTTGGATAGAGTTTTTATCAACCAGGGATGGTGCTGCACACCTGTAATCCTAGCTACTTGGGAGGCTGAGGTGGGAGGATCCCTTGACTCCTGGAGTTAAGAGTCTGCAGTAAGCTATGACTGTACCACTGCACTCCAGTGGGGGTGAAAGTGAGACTCCGTCTCAATTTTAAAAGAAAAAAAGAATAGGGCATTCACCTAACTTTTAACTGTGGAAAATACTAGATTTAAAAACAAAACAAGGCCAGGCACAGTATCTCATGCCTGTAATCCCAACACTTTGGGAGGCCAAGAAGAGCGGATCGTCTGACATCAGGAGTTTGAGACCAGCCTGATCAACGTGGCAAAACCCCATCTTGACTGAAAATACAAAAATTGGCCAGGCATGGTGGCATGCGCCTGTAGTCCCAGCTACTTGAGGGGGCTGAAGCAGGAGAATCGCTTGAACCCAGGAGGTGGAGGTTGCAGTGAGCTGAGACCGTTCCACTGCACTCCAGCCTGGGCAACAGAGCAAGACTCTGTTTCAAAAAAATAAAATAAAACAAAAGATTGTCCAGGCATGGTGGCTCACGCCTGTAATACCAGCACCATGGGAGGCAGGGGTGGGAGGATTGCTTTAGCCCAAGAGTTTGAGACCAGCCTGGGCAACATAGTCTCCACAAAAAGAAAAATAAAATCCAGAGACTGGGATTGAGTCTCCAATTTACAAGCATTATTCTCTGAAAAGCTATCTTAATACCCAGCTTTTAGGAATTATGACATAAAAATTCTAACAATCAGAATGGAGAAAAATAGTTAAGCTTGGGAAGAAAAGATGAGAACCAATCATCTACCTTGTTTTCTCCTTCACGATCTCAAGAAAATCAAAATAGAGAATTAAAGTCCCTTGAGATCTTCTAGGAGAGAGAAAACTACAACAGGGAGTTGTTGCTCATCAGATGTTGGATTTGTTCAGCATCATGTGTGTACTGTCTGATTCTAGTTCCTTATTAGCTATGTAAGCTTAGGCAGTCCCTTAATATACCTGAGTCTCTGCTGTATGCTGGAATAAACAACAAATTCCTTACAGAATTATGTAAAATAATTTATATGAAAGTTACAAAGTGGCCAGGCGCGGTGGCTCATGCATGTAATCCCAGCACTTTGGGAGGCCGAGGCAGATGGATCACAAGGTCAAGAGATCGAGACCATCCTGGTGAATGGTTACTATGGCGCAACACCATCTCTACTAAAAAAATACAAAAAATTAGCCGGGCATGGTGGTGGGCGCCTGTAGTCCCAGCTACTTGGGAGACTGAGGCAGGAGAATGGCGTGAACCCGGGAGGCGGGGGTTGCAGTGAGCCGAGATCACACCACTACACTCCAGCCTGGGCGACAGAGCGAGACTCCGTCTCAAAAAAAAAAAAGAAAGTTATAAAGCAATGTCCAAATATACCAGAATATCAATGAATTTTTTAACCTGCTCACACTGATTCTTAACACATCTGAGTGACTCCTAAAGAGAAGTCAAATTAACCCCACATTTATAGAATGAAATTGCAATTGTTAAATGCAAACTCAGCTGGGAGTGGTGGCTCACACCTGTAATCTCAGCACTTTGGGAGGCTGAGGCAGGTGGATTGAGGCTAGGAGTTTGAGACCAGCCTGGCCAACATGGCCAAACCCTACCCCTAAAAAAAACCACAAAAATTAGCCTGACACGGCAGTGCATATATGTAGTCCGAGCTGTTAGGGAGGCTGAGGTGGGATGATCACTTGAGGCCTGGAGGTCCAAGCTGCCGTGAGCTGTGATCACGCGCCACTGCTCTCCAGCCTGGCAGACAGAGATCCTGTCTCAAAAAAAAGAAAAAAGACAAACTCATTTCTGAGTGACTAATCAACGTTTAGACAGCTTTCTATAGATTGTTTTCCTACACAATGCCTTACTTGTCAATTCTCAGAACCACCCTGTGATATGAGTACTACTAGTATCATCAGATGAGAAAAACCAGGGGCCACAGCCTTCAAGATGCTTTCCTGAAATCACGGATTCTGGAGTCCCCGTGTTCTTCAAGCAATTCTCCTGCCTCAGCCTCCCTAGTAGCTGGGATTACAGGCACCCGCACCACGCCTGGCTAATTTTTGTATTTTTAGTAGAGACCAGGTTTCACCATGTTGGCAAGGCTGGTCAAGAACTCCTGATCTCAGGTGATCCACCTGCCTCAGCCTCCCAAAGTGCTGGGATTACGGGCGTGAGTCACCGCGGCCGGCCCAAAGACCACACTCTTTTTTTTTTTTTTTGAGACGGAGTCTCGCTCTGTCGCCTGGGCTGGAGTGCAGTGGCCGGATCTCAGCTCACTGCAAGCTCCGCCTCCCGGGTTTACGCCATTCTCCTGCCTCAGCCTCCGGAGTAGCTGGGACTACAGGCGCCCGCCACCTCGCCCGGCTAGATTTTGTATTTTTTTAGTAGAGACGGGGTTTCACCGTGTTAGCCAGGATGGTCTCGATCTCCTGACCTCGTGATCTGCCCGTCTCGGCCTCCCAAAGTGCTGGGATTACAGGCTTGAGCCAACCCGCCCGGCCAAGACCACACTCTTGAAGTCCCCTCACATTTAATTTAAAAGCGACTTTGGGCCGGGCTCGGCGGCTCATGCCTGTAATCCCAACACTTTGGGAGGTCGAGGCGGGCGGATAATCTCAGGTCAGGAGTTGGAGACAAGCCTGACCAACATAGAGAAACCCTGTCTCTACTAAAAGCACAAAGTTAGCCGGGCATGGTGGCACATGCCTGTAATTCCAGCTACTCGGGAGGCTGAAGCAAGAGAATCCCTTGAACCTGGGAGGCCGAGGTTGCGGTGAGCCGAGATCGGGCCACTGCACTCCAGCCTGGGCGACAGAGGGAGACTCCGTCTCAAAAAAAAAAAAGAAAAAGAAAAAAAAAAGAAAATAAAAAAAAACAAGTTGAGAGCATTCACACAAGACTGACTCATTAGCTACACTGATCAATTTCAAAATAAAGCCAATGAGGGGAAAAGCCAGGGCAACAGGAGGTGCAAAATTTGGCAAGATTTCATTTCTGAAACTTACACACTTAATTATGAGAGATGCGGATAATAATAGATCATTATCGCATCAGTTCATGTTGAAATCTTCCTTCAAAGCATAAAGTTTCTGTCATAGATGACTTAGGGGCTTCAGGACAGGATAAAACAAAACCAAATACTCCTTTCAACCTACTGATTTCTTTTCGGCCTGAGAAGGTGCGGGCGATCCAAAGCCCCCCGGGGACTGCGTGTAGCCGCCGGCTCCCCCATATGAGGAGCTGCCATAGCTTTCGAATCCACCTGTTTTGAACAACAGGATTAGTGCCTGTGCCACGTCCCGCGCCTCCGAGAAACCTGCAGGCTCCCCGAGGCTTCGCCCCTCCAAATACTGCCCGCGTCTCCCTAACCTTCCTCGCCGCCTTCCTGCGACCCCCAAACGCCCCAGCTCCGCTCCCGGCCTTCCTCTCCGGCTGCCACACGCCTCTCGGACCCCAGGCTCTCCCTCTTGCTAAAACCTCCTGCGATTCTCTTCCTCCTCCACCCCGCACCCCCATCATTACTGTTCCACATCTTGGTCGCGATTTTCCGCAAAAAGGCCGAGAAGGTTCGGGTCTGGGGGAATCACGGAAAACCACAGAACGCGGCCGCTACTGCGCCGCTCTAGCTACTTTTCTCTGGCGCCACAAACTCCTTCCAGCGAATGACGGAGCCAGTCAGCTCCCGGGGAGCTTCTCGCTTCAGCCAATCGGTGCTCACGAATGCTACGCTTCTTCCTGTCTTCTCTGCCCATGCTCCAAAAAACGCACACTGCACTCCCAGTTGGCTCCAAAAGCCTGCGCGGCCATCTTTACGAAGGGCAAAACCCTCCGCACTAGCGGAAGCAAAGAGCTGGCAGGGCGGTATCGCAAGAAATCAACCAATCAGAGCAATACTACCGCGACGCAGCGCCGCGTGATTCCACCCTCGTCAAGTGCGCGACTTCTGACGTCACTTCCTTTGTTCGGCGTGCTCGGGTTCCCGCCAAACTACCACCAATCAGACGACGCCTTCAACTAAAGGGCCGTAGTGGGGTTTTTGGCTTCGGTGTTTCCCACCCGCGGTCGCACGGGAATTGCGCACCTCAGGGACTCGCAGCACTAGCCTCACAGCATCGCGTGGAGTTGCTTGTTCTTTTACATAGGAAGTCCCATTCTCTTCGTGTAATGCCACCAATGGTCCCGATTCTCCCCAGTGGGGCTGTGAGACTCCTACGCCCTCTTGCCCATGACAGACTTGTAAAGATCTGAGGGTGGCACCCCTCGTCCCCCACCTGTCCCCACCCCAGTCTCATCCAGGCTTGGCCTCTCCAGTCATTTCTACCATTTTTTGTAATTCTTCATATGACGTGCTGGTCTTTTCCTCCCATGGGGAGTGGAACCTTTTGTCAGTTCCTTCCTCAGAATATTAATAACATTGTTAGAATTTTATGTTCATTTATGTGTTTAAGAAAAATTAGCAGGTGCTGTGGCTCATGTCTGTAAACCCAGCAGTTGGGGTCTGAGGTGGGAGGACCTCTTGAAGCCAGAAGTTTGAGACCAGCCTGGGCAACACAGTGAGAACCCCTCCCAAAAAATATTTTTTAAAATGTCTGGTGTGGTGACCAGTGTCTGGGGTCCCAGCTACTGGCGTGGCTAAGGTGGGAGGATCACCTGGGCCTGGGGTGTCCAGGCTGCAGTGAACTGTGATGCACTTCAGCCTGGGTGACAGAGACTGCGACTCAAAAAAAAAAAAAAAAAAAAAAGGATTGTTGATGCTTTCTTTGTTCCTGGCCCTGTGCTGGTCACGGATTCAGTGGTAAGTAAGACAGACATGGCCCTTGGGCTCCCGAACTGTGTGTTTTTTCTTCTCTTCTTCTTTTTCCTTTTTTTTTTTTTTTTTGGAGACGGAGTTTTGTCCTTGTTGCCCAGGCTGGAGTGCAATGGCGCGATCTTGCCTCACTGCAACCTCCGCCTCCCGGGTTCAAGCGATTCTCCTGCCTCAGCCTGCCGAGTAGCTGGGATTACAGGGATGCGCCACCACGCCTTGGTTTTTTTTTTTTTTTTTTTTTTTTTTTTGTATTTTTAGTAGAAACGGGGTTTCTCCATGTTGATCAGGCTGGTCTTGAACTCCCTACCTTAGGTGATCCGCCGCCTCGGTCTCCTAAAGTGCTGGGATTACAGGCATAAGCCTCCGCGCCCGGCTTTAATTTTTTTTGTTGTTGTTGTTGTTGAAAACAAGGTTTCTCTCTGTCACCCAGGCTGGAGTGCAATGGCGCAATCTCTGGGATTACAGGCCCAACTCCCTCCCCATTCCTTCTTTTCTTCTCCATCTCTCTACCCCTCCTCCTCCTCTTTCCCCCTTCTGCCTCCTCCTCTCTCCTCCTCCTCCTTTCTCCTGCCTCAGCCTCCTTCGTAATCCTTCTGGGATTACAAACCCAACTCCCTCCCTCCCTTCCTCCCTCCCTCCTTCCCTCCCTTCCTTCCATCCTTCCTTCCTCCCTCCCACCTTCCCTCCCTTCCTTCCTTCCTCTCCTCCTCCTTCTTCTCCTCCTTGTCCTCCTCCTTCCTCCTTCCCCTTCCTCCTTCCTCTTTAAAAATAAATCAGATGGTGGCGGGCCCCTGTAGTCCCAGCTACTCCGGAGGCTGAGGCAGGAGAATAGCATGAACCTGGGAGGCAGAGCTTGCGGTGAGCTGAGATCACATCACTGCACTCCAGCCTGGGCGTCAGAGCGATACTCCATCTAAATAAACAAATAAATAAATAAATAAGAAAGAGCCAAGTGCAGTGGCACACCATGCAGTCCCAACTACTTGGGAGGCTGAGGCTGGAGGATCGCTTGAGCCCAGGAGTACAAGGCTACAATGTGTGATGATCTTGCCTGTGAATGGCCAGTGCACTCCAGCCTGGACAAGGGAGCAAGATCCTATCGCTTAACAAAATAAAAAAGAGAAAGAATGTAAAATGTCTTAAAATATAACACAATGCCAAACATCAAAATCAGATTTTTGCCCAGAATTTCAAGACCTGGGTGATCTGATAAATCAAATAGAGGAGTCAGTTCTCAATAAATGCTAAAGTAATTGGTATTTACTCTGTGTGTGGATGTGGTAGTAAACTCATCTCTTAATTTAGTTTTGTCAAGTTGAAGTCTTCCTGTCACATAAAAGGAATTGCTGGGAGGTCTTCCACTTCCCTCTCCAGGTAGGTTGTACACTTTATTCTCAGACTGGGAGCTGTCAGGGAAATCTAAAGTAAGACTGAGAAGAAGAGAAATCGTCATCATTTTTTTTTTTTTTGGAGTCAGGGTCTTGCTGTGTTGTCCAGGCTAGAGTGTAGTGGCATGATCACAGCTCATCACAGCCTTGACTCAACCTCCCTGGTCTCAGGTGAACCTCCCACCTCAGCCTCTTACATAGCTGGGACTACAGGTGTGTGCCACCACACCTGGCTAATTTTTGTATTTTTTGTAAAAACGGGGTTTTGCAATGTTGCCCAGGCTGATCTCGACCCCCTGGGCTCAAGTGATCTGCACAGCTCGGCCTCCCAAAGTACTAGGATTACAGTTGTGGTCCAGCTGAAATCATCCTTTAAGACCAATCTGGTGACACACCCATTAGGATTGCCACTATCAAACAAAATAGAAAACAACAAATGTTGGTGAGGATGTGGAAAATTGAAACTTTTGTGCACTGTTACTGGGAATGTAAAATGGCACAACAACTATGGAAAACAGTATGGTGGTTCCTCAAAAAATTACAAATAGAATTACCATATGACCCGGAAATTCAACTTCTGTGTCTATACCCAAAATAATTGAAAGGGAGGACTTGGAAATATTTGAACACCTGCGTGCATAGCCGCATTATTCATGATACCCAAAGACGGAAGCAGCCCAAGTGTCCATTGACACATAAAAGGATAAACAAAACAAAATGTGGTATAGATATATAGTGAATTAATAATATTCAGCCTTAAAAAGGAATGAAATTCTGAGACATGTTACAATGTGGAGAACCTCAAAAACTGCAAAGTTAAATAAGCCAGTTACAAAAGGACAAATATTATTTGATTCCACTTATATGTGGTACCTTGAGAGTCTAATTCATATGCACAGAAAGTCAAAGGGACACAAAAATTAACCAGGCGTGGTGGTGCCCACTTGTAATCTCAGCTACTTGGGAGACCTGAGGTGGGAAGATGGCTTGAGCCCTGGAGGTGGAGAGATAACATCACTGCTCTCCAGCCTGGGTGACAGAGCGACCCTGTCTCAAAACAACAGTGACAACAACAAAAGAGTCAAATAGTGGCTGTAGAGGGCAATAGAGAATTAGTATTTAATGAGTACAGAATTTCAGTTTGGGAAGATGGAAAAGTCCCAGAGTTGGATAGTGGGGATGGTTGTACAGCAATGTGAATATATTTATTGCCACTGAACGGTACACTTGAAATGGTTAAAGTCCTAAATATTATGTATATTTTACCACAATTAAAAACATTATTTTTTAAAGAGAGAGGAAAAAATAACCCAGTCTGCTATTTGCTGGGTACATACCACCTGCCAGGTACCTGCATTTTTGGCTCTGCTAAGTGTTTAATGTATGTCTCAATGTTTTGGACCTGCCATTTTAACCTCCAGTATCATTTTGCCTCCATTTCCTAAATATACATATTTTAATCAGATATGACCCAATATTGGTGAATTTCCATTTATACTTGATTCTCTGTTCAATATTCTGTACAGTGTAAGTTACCCATTTCCAATTTTTGCCATTTTAATTCTGCAGAAATCATTTTTGTGTAGTATTTCCTGGGCAGTGTTTACAGCGAAGATTTATTTTGTCAATAAAAATTAGATCCCAATCAAATTTTACAGATTTTTTACGCCTGCCACTGTCACTTTATGGGTGCTCTTTATTTGTATCAAGTATAATTTGATTTGGAGTGATTTTTTTTTTCTTTCTTTTTTTTTTTGAGGCAGGGTCTCACTCTGTCACCCAGACTGGATATCAGTGGCACAATCTTGGCTCACCCCGCCTCTCATGCTGAAGCAATTCTCCTGCCTCAGCCTCCCGAGTAGCTGTGAGTACAGGTGCATGCCACCACTCCCAGCTAAGTTTTTTTTTTTGGTATTTTTAATAGAGATGGGGGTTTCACCATGTTGGCCAGGCTGGTCTCAAACTCCTGACTTCAAATCATCTACCCGTCTTGGCCTCCCAAAGTGCTGGGATTACAGGCGTGAGCCACCATGTCCGCCCGATCTTTTTTTTTTGAGAGGGAGTCTCGTTCTGTGCAATGGCATGATCTCAGCTCACTGCAACCTCTGTCTCCTGGATGCAAGCGATTATCCCACCCCAGTCTCCCAAGTAGCTGGGATTACAGGTGCCTGCCACCACGCCCAGCTAATTTTTTGTAGTTTTAGTAGACGCGGGGTTTCACCATATTGGCTGGTCTCGCACTCCCAACCTCAGGCAATACACCTGCTTTGGCCTCCCAAAGTGCTGGGATTACAGGTGTGACCCACCGCACCTGGCCTGGGGTGATTTTTTTTTTTTTTTTGAGACGGAGTCTCGCTCTGTCGCCCAGGCTGGAGTGCAGTGGCGCGATCTCAGCTCACTACAAGCTCCGCCTCCCGGGTTCATGCCATTCTCCTGCCTCAGCCTCCCGAGTAGCTGGGACTACAGGCGCCCGCCACCTCACCTGGCTAGTTTTTTGTATTTTTTAGTAGAGACGGGGTTTCACCGTGTTAGCCAGGATGGTCTCGATCTCCTGACCTCGTGATCCGCTCGTCTCGGCTTCCCAAAGTGCTGGGATTACAGGCTTGAGCCACCGCGCCTGGCACCTGGGGTGATTTTTAAAAATAATTTCCAGTGTTAAACACATGTGATTTTCCAAAAATTTTTTTGGTCTAAGATAATTTTACTAGATGGAGTTTTAGCTGTTTTCAGTTTTAAATGACACTGATTATTTCTACCAGTAATACTCATTGCAAATGGATAATGCTGATAGAATTACTTTCAGTATCAGAGAGGCTTTTCTATGTGGAGCAGAACATTTCATTCACAACTACATTTGTTCCTCAGTATACACAAGGGATCAGTTCCAGGACCACCAGTATACCAAAATCTGCCCATATTCAAGTCCCATCGTTGGCCCTGTGGAACCCGCTAATATGGAAAGTCAGTCCTCCTATACTGGGTTTCGCGTTCTGAAAATACGATATTTTCAGTCTACGATTTGTTGAAAAAAATCCGTAAAAGTGGATTGGGGCTGGGAACGGTGGCTCACGCCTATAATCCCAGTACTTTGGGAGGCTGAGATGGGCGGATCATGAGGTCAGAAGTTCAAGACCAGCCTGGCCAACATGGTGAAACCTCGTAGTCTCTACTAAAAATACAAAAAATTAGCCAGATGTGGTGGCAGACGCCTGTAATCCCAGCTACTCGGGAGGCTGAGGGAGGAGAATTGCTTGAACCCAGGAGGCAGAGGTTCCAGTGAGTGAAGATCCTGTCATTACACTCCAGCCTGGGCAACAGAGCAAGACTCTGTCTCAAAAGAAGAAGAGGAAGAAGGAGAGGGAGGAGAGGGAGAGGGAGTGGGAGAGGGAGGGGGAGGGGGAGGGGGAAGAGGGGAAGAGGGGAAGAGGAGGAGGCGGCCAGGCGCAATGACTCATGCCTGTAATCCCAGCACTTTGGGAGGCCGAGGCTGGCGGATCACTTGGGGTCAGGAGCTTGAAACCAGCCTGGCCAACATGGTGAAACCCCGTCTCTACTAAAAATACAAAAAAACTAGCCAAGCATGGTGGTGGGCGCCTGTAATCCCAGCTACTTTGGAGGCTGAGGCAGGAGAATCTCTTGAACCAGGAGGCAGAGGTTGCAGGAGGCAGAGTTTGCAGTGAGCCGAGATTTCACCACCGTACTCCAGCCTGGGCGACATAGCGAGACTCCATCTCAAAAAAAAAAAAAAAAAAAAAAAAAAATCCATATAAGTGGACCCGTGCAGTTCAAACCTGTGTTGTTCAAGAGTCAACTTATTGTTCAGTGCTGAATTTATTAAATTCTAATAGCTAATGAAACTTGAAATCAAACCTTTGGGTATTTAAACATTGCTTACACATTTAATTAAATATGCTTAAAATTTTAAAGTGCAATTAAAGTTTTAGGATGGCTCATTCTTATGAATACTTCACGTATCTTAAAGAGCAGACAAAACATACAGAAACAATGGTTTACTGGGAAGCTGGTGAGGTTTAAGCTTCAGGGCCCCTCACTTGCACAGCCTCTTCCAAGCGTCTACGTTCATACTTACATTTGTATCTTATTTTGCATTCTTTTTCTTAAAGAAAGCCGCCCAAATTGTGTAAGCTTCCAGCCCCACAAAATCTAGGTCCTCATGTCCCATTCTTCTTTGAATCCTTGCTTTATTTATTTCGTTATCCTCCTAAGGCTTCTGTACCATTATTTATTTATTTATTTTGAGACTCAGTTGCCCAGGCTGGAAGTGCAGTGGCATAATTTCAGCTCACTGCAGCCTCAACCTTCCAGTCTCAAGCCATCTTCCCATCTCAGCCTCCCAAGTAATTAGGACAACAGGTGTGCACCACCATGCCCAGCTAATTTTTATATTTTTTTGTAGAGATGGGATTTCACCATGTTGCCCAGGCTGGTCTGGGACTTCTGGGCTCAAGCAATCTGCCCAGCTTGGACTCCCAAAGGGCTGGAATTACAGGCATGAGCCACCACACCCAGGTGAAAATATTATATTTTGTTTATTTATGTATGTATGTATTTATTTATTTATTTTGAGACAGAGTCTCACTCTCTCGCCCAGACTGGAGTGTAGTGGCGCAATCTCGGCTCACTGCAACCTCTACCTCCCGGGTTCAAGCGATTCTCCTGCCTCAGCCTCCTGAGTAGGTGGGATTACAGGCACCCACCACCATGCCTGGCTAATTTTTGTATTTTTAATAGAGACAGGGTTTCACCATATTGGCCAGTCTGGTCTCGAACTCCTGACCTCGTGATCTGCCAGCCTCGACCTCCCGAAGTGCTGTAATTACAGGTGTGAGCCACTGCGCCCGGCCGAAAATACTTATTTTTTAAGGTTAGATGTTTACATTTCTTTTTCCAATGTAACATAGCATATTGCTATACTTTATATTTGTCACAATGACAGACAAATTGTGAGTGTTTTCTAAGATCTTGGAGTAAAGATCATTACACTGGAAATGGCATGGGATCTGGGTGTGCCTCTGGCAAAAAGGGTAGGGTCAAAGGTCCTGCTTTATTTACTTAATTTTCGTGATCACCAAATGAGGGAAGCAGTATGTCATCCCCATTTTACAGATAAGGAAACTGCCCCCCAACCTCTTCCATATCACAGCCACAAGTAGAAAATCACGTTTGCATGGTACATTGGATTAAACACAAGACACTGGCTGGGGCCAAAGGTACAAGGTGACCATTAGTCCTGGTTTGCCCAGGACTTTCCCAGTTTTTAAGCTGAAAGTCCCAAGTCCCGTATTCCAGACACCTCCTCACCACCCAGTCCCAGTTGAACTAAGACAGTTACGCTGGTCAGGGCTTTCTGGCTGGGCTGTGGTTGAATGTCTTACTGTTCCTGTAACCTTTGGGTTCTGTAATGGTGTGCCTGACCACTCCGGTGAGGCTGTCATCAGCCTAAGGTCACAGAGCTAGTAGAGGGAGGAGTTGGAATTGAACCCAGTTCTGTGTGACTCCTGAGCCCCTCTTTTTAGAGACGAGGTTTTGCTGTGTTGCCTAGGCTGGTCTCAAACACTTGGCCTCAAGTGATCTGCCAGCCTTGGCCTCCCAGAGTGCTAGGATTACAGGCGTGAGCCACTGCGCCTGGCCACTATGTATAATTTTAAAGAGTATTCCAGGAAGAAGTATACCAGGAGGACAGATGATAAGGGAGATACCTACAAAGAAGTGACATTGCCCAATCTAAATGTCATGCTAAGAATTTAGGATTTTTTTCCCATAGCCATGGGGAGCCACAGGTTTTTGAAGCAAAAGAATTATAAGATCACTTCCAGATTGAGTGAGGCAGAGTGAGGAGTGTGGAGAGGCCGGGAACTGCCTGAGACTAGAGGTAGGGAGATCTGTTATCAAGCTGGATTAACAGGCCCAGGTAGCAATGATGCGGACCTGCACCATGGCAGAGGCAGTGGTAAAGAAAGAGGCAGAGCAAGCGGAAGTCGTAGAAAGGGGCAAAGCTTCGGGTGTCTTCAAATCATTAATTTTTTTATTCATCCAGACCTACTCATTCCACCATACATTTATTTGATGAATATATATTTAGTGCCAGGAGCTGTGCTAACCCTCAAGTGACTCTAGTTTTGAATCTGGGTGAAATTCAGAAATGGATGGGGAGAAATAGAGTAGAACCCAGGAACAGAAGCAGGTTTCTTCAATTAATGTTTGGCCAGGCCGAGTTTGTCAATTGTGAACAACTTAAGAATTTCTGAGATTTTTAAGGATCAACCATCACAAAAAGCCCAGATAAGAGAAGACACGAATAGCTGGTATAATTTGAGGCCTCCCAGGTTTCATCACTACTTACTCTTTTTTCTTTTTTTTTGGACAGAGTTTCACTCTTGTTGCCCAGACTGGAGTGCAATGGCACGATCTCGGCTCACTGCAACCTCCACCTCCTGGGTTCAAGCGATTCTCCTGCCTCAGCCCCCTGAGTAGCTGGGATTACAGGTATGCACCACCATGGCCAGTTACTTTTGTATTTTTAGTAGAGACAGAGTTTCTCCATGTTGGTCAGGCTGGTCTCAAACTCCCGACCTCAGGTGATCCACCTGCCTTGGCCTCCCAAAGTGCTGGGATTACAGGTGTGAGCCACCACGCCTAGCTCAGTACTTATTCTTTTGAGCAGTCACTGCTGCTGCAAAGGGGAAAATATGAGTAATTATTCCATGATCTTTCCACTTTTTTTATTATTTATTTATTTATTCATTTATTTATTTAGTTTGAGGTGGAGTCTCACTCTGTCACCCAGGCTGGAGTGCAGTGGCACAATCTCAACTCACTGCAACCTCTGCCTTCCGGGTTCAAGCAATTCTCCTGCCTCAGCCTCTCTAGTAGCTAGGATTACAGGTGCCTGCCACCACGCCTCCCAAAGTGCTGGGATTACAGGTGTGAACCACTGTGCTCGGCTGGAGGCATCTTTATCTAATTCACACAAAGGCCTAGAAGAGTCCCCTTTTCTACATTCACAAAGATATCTTATTGGTTACTGGTGGTGGTGATGATGGTATCTTCAGGGGACACTGACCAAAAAACTGAGGTATTTAAAAGAAACCCTTGCAGGCCTGATGTGGTTACTGATGCCTGTAATCCCAGCACTTTGGGAGGGTGAGCTGGGCGGATCCCTTGAGCCCAAAAGTTTGAGACCCACCTGGGCAACCCAACCAAACCCCCTTTTTGCTAAATATACAAAAATTAGCTGGGCGTGGTGGTGTGTGCTTGTAGTCCCAGACACCTGAGAGGCTGAGATGGGATGATTGCTTAAGCCTGGGAGTTCAGGGCTGTAATGAGCCATGATAGGGCCACTGCATCCTAGCCTGGGTGACAGAGCAAGACCTTGTCTCAAAAAAAAAAAAAAAAAAGAAGCCCTGCATGTAGTCAAAAGCTGAGTAAGACTCTAGCATCTGTCAGATGGGTTTATGAGGAGCTCCAGTGCCCTCCCAGGACTCTCTCTCTTGTTCCAATTTCAAGTGTAACCATTGCCAACTCCCTGCCCAGCCCTAGGAGTGCTGGCTGCCCTAGACTCCTTGCCTGCCCTCCTTCCCCACCAGTCCCATAGGTTACCTTCCATGCATACCTCAACATGCCCTGCATTATAAATTGGGGCACAGGCTCAGGGGCAAGAAAAATCACATGGCTTTATTTTCATTAAATCCATAGCAGTGGGTCTCTGAGCTTTCTTCCCCCTGGACTGGCAGAAGATTCAGTCTTGGTGATTATTTTGATGCCCCTCACTTCCTTGGGGTGTCCTAGGCCCTAAACAGAAATGGGGTTTAGTTTGTAGTTGTTTGTGGGCGTAATATACTCATTGGCTAAGGCTGCACAGTTCCTAGGGGCTGGAAATTCTGCTGCATCTCTGACCCCAGGGACTTAGCTAGGCCAGGAGCCTTGTTGATTGATTTGTGTAATGCCCATGTTTTCCGCTGAATGTAAGCCCTGTGAGGGCAGAGGCTTTGCATTGTTCACCACTTTCTTTTTTCTTTCTTTCTTTTTTTTTTTAGACGGAGTTTGCTCTTGTCACCCAGGCTGGAGTGTAATGGCGCGGTCTCTGCTCACTGCTCCCTCCACCTCCCGGGCTCAAGAAATTCTCCTGCCTCACCATGCCCGGTGGAATTACTGTTTTTTTTTTTAAAATATCTGATAATGTGTTAGAAAAAGAGAGTCCTAGCCGGGCGCAGTGGCTCACACCTGTAATCCCAGCACTTTGGGAGGCCAAGGCAGGAGGATCACCTGAAGTCAGGAGTTCGAGACCAGCCTGACCAATGTGGATAAACCCAATCTCTACTAAAAATACAAAATTAGCCAGACGTGGTGGCGCATGCCTGTAATACCAGCTACTCGGGAGGCAGAGGCAGGATAATCGCTTGAACCCAGGAGGCAGAGGTTGCAGTGAGCCAAGATCGTGCCATTGCACTGCAGCCTGGGCAACAAGAGCGAAACTCCATCTCAAAAAAAAAAAAAGAAAGAAAAAGAGAGTCCTTATCTTTTAGAGATACATACTGCTTGTGTTCAAAATGATATGATCACTGGAATTTAACATAATACAGTGGGGGCCAGGTATGGTAGCTCACACCTATAAGCTCAGTGCTTTGGGAGGCTGAGATGGGAGGATCACTTGAGGCCAGGAGTTTAGGACCAGAATGAGTAATGCAGTAAGATGCTGTTTATAAAAAATAAATAAATAAATAAAAATTTAAAAAAGCTAGGTGAGGTGGCAAGTGCCTATAGTTCCAGCTATTCCAGAGGTTGAGGCGGGAAGATAGCGTGAGTCCAGGAGGTCAAGACTGCAGTGAGCTATTATCTTGCCACTGCACACTAGCCTGGGTGGCAGAATAAGACACCCCCCTTCTTCTTCTTCTTTTTTTTTTTTTTTTTGACATAGAGTCTTGCTCTGTCACCCAGGCTGGAATGTAATGGTGCAATCTTGGCTCACTGCAACTTCCACCTCCCAGGCTCAAGGGATCCTCCTGCCTCAGCCTCCCAAGTAGCTGGACTATAGACATGTATTACCACACCTGGCTAATTTTTGTATTTTTTGTAGAGACGGCGTTTCACTATGTTGCTCAGGATGGCCTCAAACTCCTGGGTTCAAGCGATCCTCCTGCCTTAGCCTCCCAGAGTGCTGGGATTACAGACATGAGCCACTGCAGCCGGCCTGAGACCCCTTCTGTAAAAAAATACATAAATAAATAAAAGTTAAAATAATAAAAAATTTTAAAAGTTGTTTAAATAGGGCTGGGCGCACTGGCTCATGCCTGTAATCCCAGCACTTTGTGAGGCCAGAACGGGCGGATCATGAGGTCAGGAGATCGAGATCACAGTGAAACCCTGTCTCTACTAAAAGTACAAAAAATTAGCTGGGCGTGGTGGTGGGAGCCTGTAGTCCCAGCTACTCGGGAGGCTGAGGCAGGAGAATGGCGTGAAGCCGGGAGGTGGAGCTTACAGTGAGCTGAGATCGCGCCACTGCACTCCAGCCTGGGTGACAGTGAGACTCTGTCTCAAAAAAATAAAAAGTTGTTTAAATACATAAAATAATCAAATGGGAGTATAGATGAAATAAGTGTGGCCATAAGTTCATAATTGCTGCAACTGGAGGAAGGTACTTGGGGGTTCATTCCATCATTCTCTCTCCTTCTGTTTCTGTTTGACCGTTTCCATAATACAATGTTAAGAAAGGATTAAACATGTGTCACCTCCTCCTAGAAGCCCTCTCACATTCCTCAGTCTGAACTAGATCCCCCTTTCCGGGGCTTGCCAATTCACCTGACATGCTGACCTGCCGTTCTGTGGTGTGCCCCTCCCTCCTGGGGGCAGGGGCTGCACAGGCAGGAGAGGTGTGGCTTCCACTTAACGGTCCAGATGCCCGCCTCCTCGGGCGGGCACAGATCGCACCCTGCTGGGCAAAGGAGGAAGAGCCAGAGGATCCAGATGCCTTGGAGGACTTGGAACACCTGTAACAGGACAGGGAGTTCTGCTCAGGCATGTGGCCACAGAAAACTACTTGGGAAGCCTGCGGTGAGAACAACAGTTCCTGGAGAATCCCACCGCTCTGGTGAAGTGAGCCCCGAGGATGAGGCTGCTCACCTGGCTGATTTTCTGGCCCACTGGGGAGGTGCCAGGGCTGAACAGGTATAGTACTGGGAATGTCTGCTATGCCTTTGTTTTGTACTATGAACTCTGGGGCGGGAAGCTGCTCGCAGCAAACCTGAAGGTGCTTCTAAAGATAGCAAGGCAGGAGGAGCTAGGGTAGGGAGGCAGGGTGGGGAGAGCTAGTGGGCCTTGGTGAGTGCTGTTTGAGCCTGAAGATTTTAAATGGAGGTGACAGCTGGCCAGGGAGGCACACCGATGTTGCGAAGAGGTCTGGGTACTTGAGAGCTAGCTAATTAGTGGAGGTAGGAGGTGGCAGGAAAGATTCGTGGACTCATTCAACAAATGAAGTCCTTTTCTGTACCACACATTATTCTAGGAGCCAGGGATATATCAGAGAAGAAAACAAAGTCCCGGTCTTAATGAAGAATTCCTTCATCTGGGGAGAAAAAAACAAACCACATAAACAACTAAAATACACAGCATTGGAGGAGATGATAAGCGTTATGGGGAAAATAAAGTAGAACAGGGAGGGAAGGGTTTGGGGAGGGGGTACTTACAAGACGGCCAGAGAAGAGCTGTCAAATCAGGTGACATTCAAGTGAAGCCTTGAGGCAATGAGTCCGGGAGCCACATGGGTGTCCAGAACATTACAGAAAAAGAGGACAGTGCACGGGGTCTGAGGTGAACACACAGGTGATGTGCAAGAGGAACAGTAAGGAAGCCTGTGTGGCTGGAGCAGGGTGGGCAGGACGAGTGGGGGTGAGGTTGGCAGATGATGGGGTGGAGAAGGTGCCAAATCATGGATAGCCTCGAACACTTCCTTGAAGACTCAGACGTTTTTCTTTCCATGTGCCTTTAGATAGGAAGGACACAGGCTTTTGCACAGGGTGAAATGGGATGTCCTTGGAGGGTTCTAGGCACAGGTGTAATGTATTCTGACTTCTGTATGTTTAAAAGGACCCTTGAGGCCAGATGCACTGCTCACATCTGTAATCCCAGCACTTTGGGAGGCCGAGGAGGGTGGATTGCTTGAGTCCAGGAGTTTGAGACCAGCCTGGGCAACATAGCAAAACCCTGACTCTACTAAAAATACCAAAAATTAGCTGGACGTGATAGTGGGTGCCTGTAGTCCCAGTTACTTGGGAGACTGAGGTGGGAGAATTACCTGAGCCCGGGAGGTTGAGGCTGCAGTGAGCTGTGATCGTGCCACTGCACCCCTGCGTGGGTGATGGGAGCGAGATCCTGTCTCAAAAAAAAAAAAAAAAAAAAAGAAAATGAAAGAAAAAAATTCTCTTTTATAGCCCCTCTGAAGTAGGTGCTAATATCATTATGCCCATTTTGCAGATGAGGCAAATGAGTCTCAGAGGGGACACTGCACTTGCTGAAGACCTCCCAGCTGGGAAGTGGCAGGACAAAGCCTGTGCCTGGCTGTACTGTGCTTCATGTCCTCTTGGGATGGTGGGGTTTAGAAGTACTATTTTTTTCTCTTTTCTCCAGACTTGCTAGAATGTATACATCTGTAATTTTAAAACAAAAGTAAATTTAAAAGGAATTCCAGGCCGGTTGCGTTGGCTCCCGCCTGTAATCCCAGCACTTTGGGAGGCTGAGACGGGTGGATCATGAGGTCAGGAGATCGAGACCATCCTGGCTAATATGATGAAACCCCGTCTCTACTAAAAATACAAAAAATTAGCCGGGCATGGTGGCGGGCGCCTGTAGTCCCAGCTACTCAGGAGGCTGAGGCAGGAGAATGGTTTGAACCCGGGAGGTGGAGCTTGCAGTGAGCGGAGATCGCACCACTGCATTCCAGCCTGGGCCACAGAGCGAGTCTGTCTCAAAAACAAACAAACAAACAAACAACAACAACAAAAGGAATTCTGCAGCACCTGTAAGGATTTTCCGACTCCAGGTGTCTTCCTGAAGCATAGGTGGATTCTGAGACAGGGGATCAGACAGCATCATCCCTGCTTTGCATTAAACTGCAGGATTTCTGCCTCCACTTTTCTTAGCCAGGAGCTTGGGTGGATGCCAACTTGCTGGCTCCTTCTCCTCCCACACGTGTCCTATGCAGCATTTCACTCCTTCCTCAGCTTCTAACTGCAGAGAAGCAGACAGGTTCTTCCCCTGTGGGTGAGCTTGGTAGGAAAACACTCCCTGAAAGGCCAGCCCAGGGCTAAGGGAGCAGGACCAGGGCAGAAATGGTAATACTTACCTCTGGAGCTGTTGTGAGCAGAGGGTATTCACTGTTGGGGGTCTGTAAATGTAGGTTTTAACAAATGAACTCCATGGGTTTTGGAGGGCCTCTGTTTACAGAGCACGAATTACAATTGTGTTTTAGGGCTACTGCTGAACCTTAATAGCAAAGGACTGAAATAGGGATTGAGATCATTGTGTGGTTAGGGTTATAGGCAATAACAGACAAAAGTGACTGAATCACAGGAGTCAGACTGTGAGGGCCTTCAGGGAACCTCTGTTCAGTACTTTCATCTTATACTTGAGGAAATGGAGGCCTGAGGGGCAGTGTGGCCCAGGGAATGAGCCCTAAGGCTGCCTTGCTCACCCCACAGCCAGGTGCTCGGTATAAGAGAACCCTTGCACCTGCACAATTGAGGCAGGAGGTGGGACTGGACTCCAGAGGCGGGGCTTTGACACCAGACCAGATTGAGGACTAGCTAAAACAGGGCCTGGGCAAAAGCAGTTTTCAAACACACCCGGCAGTGTGGCATGTCAGTTTACCTTTGCAATGGCAACACCCAGGAATTACTGCCCCTTCCGTGGCAGTGACCCAGTGATTTAAAAGTTACTAACCCTTCCCTAGAAATTTCTGCATAAATGCCCCTTAATCTCCTGGCAATTAAAGTGGGTATAAATGTGACTGCACAACTGCCCTGAGCTGCTACTCTCTGCCCATGGGGTAGCCCTGCTCTGCAGGAGCAGTCATGGAGCTGTAACATCACCTCTTCAACAAAGCTGTTTCCTTCAACCTCAAGGTTGCCCTTGAATTCTTTCCTGGGCAAAGCCAAGAACCCTCATGGGCTAAGCTCCACTTTGGGGCTCACCTGCTCTGCATCACAGCCATCCCTCTGCTGAGTGCATTCTAATCCTCATTTTATAGATGACGAAACTGAGGCTTAGCTCTGAAAATCCCTTGCTTAAGTTGCCACTGCCTGTATGGAAGAGCCAGGATTCAAAATAAGATGTCCCTGATTACAGGTTTCATACATGTCCTTACAGAAATAACTTATTGCCTGAAGCAATAAGTTAACTTATTAGGTCCTAGAAAACTTAGGTCCTACCTGTGGTCCCACTTTTGAATACCTGTGTGACCTGCAACCTTTTTTTTTTTTTTTTTTGAGACGGAGTCTCGCTCTGCCGCCCAGGCTGGAGTGCTGTGGCCGGATCTCAGCTCACTGCAAGCTCCGCTTCCCGGGTTCACGCCATTCTCCTGCCTCAGCCTCCCGAGTAGCTGGGACTACAGGCGCCCACCACTTCGCCTGGCTAATTTTTTTGTATTTTTTTTAGTAGAGACAGGGTTTCACCGTGTTAGCTAGGATGGTCTTGATCTCCTGACCTCGTGATCTGCCCGTCTCGGCCTCCCAAAGTGCTGGGATTACAGGCTTGAGCCACCGCGCCCGGCCAATGCAACCTTTATTTTACTATTTATAAAATAGGGATAATAGCAGAGGAGAGATTAAATGTGATGGCCCTAAGTGAGATCATGCCAGGTGCATTGTAAAATGTTGTAAAAGTTTAAGGAGCCTTGCACACAGACGGTCCCTGACTTAGGAAGGTTCCCCTTAACTTTATGATGGTGCGAAAGCCTTAGGCATTCATTAGAAACCACACTTCGAGGAGCCACACAACCATTCTGTCTCCCACTTTCAATTCAGTATTTAATACATTGCAAGAGACATTCAACACTTTCTTATAAAATAGGTCTGCATCAGATGATTTTGCCCAACTGTAGGCTAATGTAAGTGTTCTGAGCTCCTTTAAGGTAGACTGGGCTAAGCTACGATGCCCTTTGGTAGGTTAGGTGTGTTTAATGCATTTTTGATTTATGATATTTTCAATTTTGCGGGACGTAGCCCCGTTGTAAGTTAAGGAACACCTGTATATATCTCCAAGGTCATGCTGGTAGGTGGTGGCAGAATATAGTGCACTGTGATCATTTCCATTCTGACCTGCTTGGAATCCCCGGTCTGCCGCTCACTCACTCAGTTTCCTCATCTGTAAAATGAGTACATCTTAGGATGCATTTCATAATGTTGTCGTGAAACTGCTTGGATAGAGTGTGTGGCACAGGGTCTGGCATTCTGTAGGTGCTAAATGAATGGCAGATGCCTTCCTGCCCTCCTGTCTCCAACCATAAGCGAACTCACCTTCTAGCCACTTTAAGAACTTAGGTTTTACAAATGACTATGGGACTTCTCCCCACCCCTATCACAAATCATACTAAAAAGATCCCATATCAGGTATGATTTTAATTTTTTTATTTTATTTTTCTTTTTTGGAGACAGGGTCTCTATCTGTTGCCCAGGCTGAAGTGCAGTGCTGCAATCATAGCTCAAGGTAACCTCAAACTCCTGGACTTAAGGGATCCTCCTGCCTCAGCCTCCCGAGTACGGAGAAATTAAATTTCTTTTTAAAAAGTAGCTGGGTGTGGTGGCATATACCTGTATTCCTAGTGTGGTGGCTCATACCTGTAATCCTAGCACTTTGGGAGGCCGAGGCAGGGAGATCACTTGAGCTCAGGAGTTCGAGACCAGCCTGGGCAACATGGCAAACCCAATCTCTACAAAAAAATACAAGAAAATTTGCCAGGCCTGGTGGCATACGCCTGTAGTCCCAGCTACTTGGGGGACTGAGGTGGGAGAATGAGTTGAGCCCAGGAGGTTGAGGCTGCAGTGAGCCAGGATCACGCTACTGCACTCCAGCCTGTTTTTTTGTTTGTTTGTTTGTTTGTTTGTTTTTGTAGAGGCACGGTTTTGAACTCCTGGCCTCAAGTGAACTTCCCACTTTGGCCTCCCAAAGCACTGGGATTACTGGTGTGAGCCAATGCACGTGGCCCATGGAATTTTTAATATTGCTTTTGAAATGAATTCTTGATTGTGATGAATTACTTGATTTTCGTAGTTTTTGTTTTTCCTGCACTTTTAGAGTCAATACATTTTTTCCCCCAAGTCTCAGATATTTCTGTGGACCTTGCAGAGCTATGAGGCCTTGGGCCCTATGTCTGTTGTCCCTAGTGGGCATAAAGGCCTGGTGACCCCCTTTGGTGAAGGAGGAGGTGGGCCAGGACACCTTTTTGCTTGCCCAGGGATGCACTGTGCCCACCAGTCCTCCTCTCAGAGATGGTCATCTGGGGCAGACAGGCTCTATCTTCATCTTGTTTCCCCTCAGATGTCCTGCCTGCCCCTGCACTTTACCTGTGGACAGCAGCCAAGGACACGCTGGGGCTGGCTGAGTAGGACGTGGCCACTCCCCACCTTGTCCTTCTCTCATGGTGAGAGGGGGCCTTGTAGAACCCCCCCAGGAACCAAATGTGGAGTAATCACTGCTTCCCATTTACGGTGTTCTGTTCATCATCTCACATTTCTCATTTTAATTCTGATGAGGGCCCCAAGGGGTAGGGGGCGCTGTTATCTTGATTTTGCAGAGGAGGAAACAGGCCCAGGGGAAGGTTCCGCTGTTCACACAGCTATGGGGGGTAGTGCAGCAGGATTCCCTCCCAGGTCTGTGGCCTCAGCTACTCGCTGTACTCAATATCAAATTGATTTGTCTTCTCAGTAATAAATGAATAATAATGATAGCGGAGATTGGTATACTTTTCTAGAAAACTGAAGTTACAGATGAATACTGTCTTGCTGTGAAAGGTCCAAGCAGTGCGAATGTAGAAAGCCTCTTAGCTTTAACGAGATCCCCAGTGAAGCATCTGGACAGTAACATTTGAGAAGTTCTGGTCTAAATGGTAAAGCATTAAAGCGCCCAGGTCCCCACACCTCCCCAGTCTCACTCCTGGCCCCGGGGTAATTGCAGGTAATGGTGTGGTGTGTTGGGATTGTCCTGTATAAGCCCTTTCTCCTTCACTATCTTATCTGATGCTCACTGAGAGGCAGGCCAGATGTCAACATCCTGTGGCTCAGTGAGGCCTGGTGGCTTGCCCAGAGCCCCTAGGCAAACACATGGAAGAGCCTGGATTAGAAACCAGATCTCCCACCTCCCCATCCATGGTCCCCACATGCTAATTAGAGCTTAATTATTTTGATGTAGGGCCTGGAAGCTGGTGGATCCCATATTCTTACGGAAAACATGTATTATTACAGCCACCTTCTGGAGGGGGAGTTCCAAGTCAACAGGCATGACAACATTGTGTCTCAGCTTTGGGGTCAGAGAGGTCTGGGTTTGAGCCTTAGTTTGCTCATCTATGCAGTGGGCATAAGAATCCCCATCTCACAGACTGGCTGCCAAGATGAAATGAGATTAGCGTATGAAAGCCCGGGCACCTAGCCAGCACGGTTTGAGTGCCTACAATTCTAACTGGCCTCCCCAAAGCCTTGTTCATCCATTGAATGTGCATTTGCATGTCTTCCCCATCCCAGGCACCCTTCTAGGCACTGAGGACATAGAGATAAACAAGATGGGCTTGGTGCTCTCATGGAACTGACATTGTAAACAGGGAAGATGGACAATAAGCACACCAACAAGGTAAGTTCACATGTGAGAGTGCTCTGAGGAAAAGGAAGCTGGGGGAAGCAATAGCTAGTGACCAGACAGGCAGGGGAGGTGGCACTTGAGGTGGTCAGGGGAGCCTTCTGAGGAGTGACCTTGGGGCAGAGGCCTGAATGAGGAGGAGACAGCCGCATGATGATGTGGGAAGATTGGGTGACACCATGGCTTAGACAGGGAAGAGGCCCTGTGAGGAGAAGCAGCTTGGCTGAGGGTGGTGGGTTGGGCTGAGCTGACAAGGTCGCTGGGATCTGCACCCCCACAATGAGGAGGCTGGACCCCAAGGAGGTGGAGCTGCCCGCCTGGACCTCTAGCTCTCTCCACCATTCTGTCCACTAGCCTGGCCTCTCCTGGAGTCAGCATATGCACACACACAGACACATATACACACACGTAAACACACATGCACGTACACATACCTTTCTGTAGGATGTGCCAGAGAGGCTGGAAAGTAGTTTCAGTTCTACACACTGGCTAGAAAACGACAACTGACACATGAGATGAGGAGTTTCTGGAGTGTAGAAATGTTCCTGAATACTTTGAGGGCTGACGTCAAAGGGGGCAAACTGCTCAGTGTTTGTAATTAACTGAGAAAGAGCCAGCTTGAGGTAGGGGAATAGCCTCTTTCTCTGTCTGCAGAGGAAGCATGAAGACCATGTGCCTGAGAGAAAGGCAAAGGGTCTCCCACCACATCCATCCTGGCCAGCCTGGCTCTGGGCTTAGAAGCAGGTGAGAGCCAATCACAGTCTCAGCTTAGGGACTTGGGATGCCCACCAGCTCTGCCCAACTCTGCTCACCAACTAACTGGTATGAGGCAGTTCATTCCTTTACTCTGGCTTGGGTTTTTGTCACTACAGGAATTCTTTCTTTTCTTTTTTCCATTTTTTTTTTTTTTTTTTTTTTTTTTTTTGAGACAGAGTCTTGCCATGTTGCCCAGGCAGGAGTGCAGTGATGCAATCTCGGCTCATTGCAACCTCCGCCTCCTGGGTTCAAGCGATTCTCCTGCCTCAACCTCCAGAGTAGCTGTAGCTGGGATTACAGGAGTGCACCATAGTGCCCGGCTACTTTTTGGTTTTGTTGTTGTTTTTGAGACGGAGTCTCGCTCTGTCACCAGGCTGGAGTGCAGTGGCTCAATCTTGGCTCACTGCAACCTCCGCCTCCCGGGTTCAAGCGATTCTCCTGCCTCAGCCTCCTGAGTAGCTGGGACTACAGGCGTGTACCACCACACCTAGTTAATTTTTGTGTTTGTGGTAGAGACAGGATTTCACCATGTTGGCCAGGATGGTCTTGATCTCTTGACCTTGTGATCCACCTGCCTTGGCCTCCCAAAGTGCTGGGATTACAGGCATGAGCCACCATACCTGGCCTTACTTTTTGTATTTTTAGTAGAGATGGGGTTTTGCCATATTAGCCAGGCTAGTCTCGAACTCCTGACCTCAAGTCATCCGCCCACCTTGGCCGCCCAAATTGCTGGGATTACAGGCATGAGCGACTCTACCTGGCTGAATTTTATTTTCTGGACACCCACACTTGGCTCCAAGGAGCTCATGGTCTTGTGGGCAATGCAGACAAACTCATTGACCTTACATCCCAGCAAGGAGAGAGGGTCACCTGGGGGGATGTGGGAGCTTCACAGAGCACATGATTCCAACTGGCAGGATTAGGGGAAGACATCCTGCAGGAACTGGTGGAGCAGGGGAGCTCTCGAGGAAGGCTAGAAGTAATTCTGACTTTGCGCTCCCTCTACCAGCCTCAGTAGACACTTCTATAAGGCAGGGTGAAACCCATGACGCCCCTAGCTGTGATGTGGTTTGTGGGTGTGACCAGGAAAGACCTTCAGATGAACCTGCCAGGCTGGACACATAAGACACATGACATTGTCTCAGGAGGAGCCTGGACAGCTCTGGCTTCCTTGGGCTCAGGAATCAATCTAAGAAGAGAGTGAGCTTTGGTCCATGACCTTGGGCCTGTTCCCTCGAGGGGCCTCGCTGGGGGAGCTTCTGATTTCTCTTGAGAAGGGAGAGCATGTGTAGCATTCTGACAGATGACAGATGGGATCCCTCGGGAAATTCATGACCCTTTAACAGATGCACATTTTTTTTTTTTTTGAGACAGAGTTTCACTCTTTTTGCCCAGGCTGGAGTGCAATGGCGCGATCTTGGCTCACCGCAATCTCTGCCTCCTGGGTTCAAGCAATTCTCCTGCCTCAGCCTCCCGAGTAGCTGGGATTACAGGCATGTGCCACCACGCCTGGCTAATTTTGTGTTTTTAGTAGAGATGGGGTTTCACCATGTTGGTTAGGCTGGTCTCAAACTCCGGACCTCAGGTGATCCACCCGCCTCGGCCTCCCGAAGTGCTGGGATTGCAGGTGTGAGCCACCATGCTTGGCCACAGATGCACATTTTTTTTTCTGGGAAATCTCTGAGACCTTGAAGAGGTCCACAGCATCAGATAAGAAGATCTTTAGGACCCTTTACAATTCTTCAATTATAATGAAATTTGACTTTTTTTTTTTGAGATGGAGTCTTGTTCTGTCACCCAGGCTGGAGTACAGTGGTGTGATCTCCGCTCACTGCAAGCTCTGCCTCCTGGGTTCACGCCATTCTCCTGCCTCAGCCTCCTGGGTAGCTGGGACTACCGGCACCCGCCACCATGCCCAGCTAATTTTTTTGTATTTTTAGTAGAGACGGGGTTTCACTGTGTTAGCCAGGATGGTTTCAATCTCCTGACCTCATGATCCACCCACCTTGGCCTCCCAAAGTGCTGGGATTACAGGTGTGAGCCACCACGCCCGGCTGAAATTTGACTTCTAAGAGAGCTGCAGTCCCTTTGAGGATGGCCATTAGAAATTAGGAGTGTTTTGCTACTCAGGAGGCTGAGGCAGGAGAATCGTTTGAACCTGGGAGACGGAGGTTGCAGTGAGCCAAGATCCCACCACTGCACTCCAGCCTGGGCGACAAAGTAAGACTCTGTCTCAAAAAAAAAAAAAAAAAAAAAAACACATAAAAAAATTAAAAATGCACCTGGTGTGTTTTTTATCAGACAGAATTAGATTATCCAATCTAGAAATAAAAAATGTGAAATTTTGTCCCTCTGTCTTTGGGTTTCTGGCCTGTCCCCAGGGAGTTGTCAGGGCAAAACAGCCCCTCTTGCTGCCCTCATGTAGGTATCAGAGACACTATAGGAGGCTATGGCTGTGAGCCTAGACTCTGGGGCCAGGCTGACTGGGTTCAAATCTTGGCCCCACCACTTTCTAGTGGTGTACACTTAGGCACACATTTTTTCTCCCCTGTTTCTGGTGCTTGATTTAGGATAGGCACAATTCTTAACTTTTCTATGTCTTGGTTTCTTTATCTGTCAAACAATAAAATCTAACAATAGAATTTACATTGCAGGGTCATAGTGGGGAAAAAATTAGTGGCCATGGCAACAACACACAGAAAGTACCTGGCGGAAAGTCAGCCAGTGTGAGCTTCTAGCAGCAGTATCAATATTACTATGCTAATTAGTTTCACTGGGGGAGTACCTGGGCCGCAGAGGCCTCAGGATTTTGATTGTCTGGACGTCTCCCCATCCCTACACCCCACCTGCCACCGTTTTCCTCCCCTTGACGAGCATTTCTAAGGTGGACCCAATAATTTAGATTCATGGCGTAGGGGGCACAATGGTCCCAGGGCAGAATCAGTACCTGCCCTGGAAAAGATCTGAACCCTAGACTCTAAAGCCAGCTTCAAACTCCTTTGAACTCTTCGGGAAAGGAACATAATTCAGAGATGGCTTCTCAACCCTGAGCTCTCTTGGGGTTTGCAGATGGGACTGGAACTCCAGAGCTTTCCTCTCTAAATAATAATATTAATTACAACCTAGCAGCTACTCTTACTGTACTACATTATGTATATAATTTTCCTCCTTGATGGATACCTAACAAGCACTCTGTAAGAACTGTATTATCCCAACATTACAGATGAATTAATAGAGGCTCAGAGAGGTTAAACAACCAGTCAAGGGACCCACAGCAGGAAAATGGTGAAGCCTAGCTCTCAGCTCTGTCCCATCTGACACCACTCTAGCCTGGCCATTCCCCCTTAAGGGGACATCTGAGGCCCAGGTCCACAGGTTTTCCTCTCACTGCAGAACTGTCCCTTCCTTTTCTTCTGCCCTTCCTGAGTTGCCTGCCCCAAATTGGCTTGGTGGTGTTTCGTAGTGATGACATGTCTCACGTGCCCAATGAGAAACTTGGAGAGGCAGCTGTACTGGAAATTGTGAAATGCCTGACCAAGCTCATCAGAGAGGTCTTTCTAGGTAAGACTGTGCCATCAGTCCCTCCACAGTGTTCTCTGAACTCCAGGCACTGTCTGGCACAGTGGGACAACAGCAGCAGCGAGTGTCCTGGCTGACCTTCATCCATGGACAGCGATGGCTGTTGGCCAGGTCTTCATGGTGACCATTTCTCACCTTTCTAACAAGCCGGAAGGCAACATGCAAGCCCATGGGCCTGTGGATACACACAGAATCCTATCAAAGGAAATGCCCTGCATTTCACTATCTTCTGCTCCTGCCTATCACCAGACCCATGAAAGCTTCTCCAGGTGTCTAAAGTTGCACACAGGTGTCATCTCTGGGTGAGTCTCACACACAGCCCATGTGTCCTGCTCTGGAGTTGGCGTCCATCACCCTCAAACTGTCCTGGCTGCCAGGGTCTCTGGGAAATGCTGATTTCCAGCCAAGGTGCTGTTTCCTGTTGATTCCAAGGACTTCAGAGCCTGGCAGAGCAGGCAGGGACTGGGGGTGAGTGAGGCAGCAGCCCTACAGGACAGTGTAGGGTGAATAGGGTCTGCGTGCCCCATCTAATGGCCCTTGCAAATGTTTTAAAGCAGTCTGCACCGAAAACAACATCCTGGAGGCTAAATCAGGCTGCCAGGCTGCCAACTGGGCACCTGAGAAAGCAGCCTACAGCCCCCAGCCCACCTTTTTTGGGTTCCAGTACATCTGCCCCTTCTACAGATCTTCATCATACGCTCCCAGGACACAGATATGGAGTAATAATCAAAATAAATAACAGCACTAGCAGCAGTCACTCTGTGTCAAGTGTGAAGGGTCAGGCTGGCTCTAAGAATTGTCAAGCCTTAGCTCCTTCACTGTCACCATAAGCCTTGGGGGAGGTGCTGTGACCTCAATTTTACTGAGGAGGGAGGTGAGCCTTAGGGTTAAGCAAACTAGTGAAGGTCACATTTACTTAAGGGGTCCAAATCCTGGTGTGGGCACTGCCCTTACTGTCTGTTCCCGCTGCTTCCTTCCCTCAACACAAGTCAATCTAGGCAAAGAGATGCCTGGATGCTTCCAGCTTATCTAACCCAGCCCAACCCAAGTCAGGCTGCTTGGTTTCCTTTGTCTTCCAGCAGGGGTCACTAGTTAGGGTCAAACCAGGACATTCCCCCGACCCCAACAGCAGGCACCATTATTCCCAATGTATAGAAAAGGAAGGGCCGGGCGCGGTGGCTCAAGCCTGTAATCCCAGCACTTTGGGAGGCCGAGACGGGCGGATCATGAGGTCAGGAGATCGAGACCATCCTGGCGAACACGGTGAAACCCCGTCTCTACTAAAAAAATACAAAAAACTCCGGGCGAGGTGGAGGGCGCCTGTAGTCCCAGCTACTCGGGAGGCTGAGGCAGGAGGATGGCATAAACCCGGGAGGCCGAGCTTGCAGTGAGCTGAGATCTGGCCACTGCACTCCAGCCCAGGCGACAGAGCAAGACTCCGTCTCCAAAAAAAAAAAAAAAAAAAGAAAAAAAAAAAAAAAGAAAGGAACCTGTGGCTCCAAGCTAGTCAGTTCCTAGGGAGGGACTCAAATTCAGATCCAACTGGGAGTACTCCTTTGCTTCACATGGGACTTCTGGAACACAAGTCAAATATTGGGTAAGAAAATGCTTCCCTGACTGTTTTGTTTTTTGAGAGAAGGTCTTGCTGTCACCCAGGCTGGAGTACAGTGGCACGATCAAGGGTCACTGCTGTTTCATCTCCCAGGCTCAAGCAATCCTTCCATCTCACTCTCTTACATAGTTGGGATTAGAGGCACACGCCACCACGCCCTGCTAATTATTTTTATTTTCATTTTTATTTATTTATTTATTTTTTAAGACTGAGTCTTGCTCTGTCACCCAGGCTAAAGTGCAGTAGTGTGATCTTGGCTCACTGCAACCTCCACCCCCATGGGTTCAAGTGATTCTCTTGCCTCAGCCTCCCAAGTAGCTGGACTACAGGCGTCCGCCACCACAGCCTGCTAATTTTTGTATTTTTAGTAGAGATGGTGTTTCACTATGTTGGCCAGGCTGGTCTCAAAGTCCTGACCTCAAGTGATCCACACACCTTGGCCTCCCAAAGTGCTGGGATTACAGGCATAAGCCACTGCACCTGACCTGTTTTCAATTTTTGTAGAGATAGGGGTCTTGCTGTGTTGCGTAGGCTGGTCTTGAACTCCTGGGCTCAAGTAATTCTCTCCCTCAGCTTCCCAAAGTGTAGGGATTACAGGCATGAGCCACCATGCCTGGCCTATTGACTATGATTTAACACACGAATGTAAATTATAAGATTTTGTAGTTTCTACCACACTTGCACATTTATTAAATTTCCTAATATCCAAGATGCCATTGACTGAAAGATGCATCATTTTGTATAACTAAGAAAAAACAGCTACCAATTATAATCTGACACAGCACTTTCTCATGGCCACACCTCACTTTTAGAGATGGTACTATGAGAACAAATGGGAAGAGGTGAAATGAAGGTATTATCTAACTGAGAATTCTAAAAACACAAGTCAAGCAGAACACTCTCATTTTATAGATAATTAAATCGAAGTACAGAGAGGTCCAGTAAGTGGCCTAAGAAGAGGAAGGGACTGAAACTCGAGATTCAGGGTTCCACATCATGTGTTCTTCCTGCTGTGTTCAACTTTACCCACCAGAGTCGGCCGTGAACACTGGTCCCTGCTCGTCAGCACAGCCAAGTGGCTGACAACACAGGCATGCAAAGCAAACAAATGCAGGGCCCTGGGCCAGGTGCAGTGATTATATGCCGGTAAACCCAGCACTTTGAGAAGCTAAGGCTGGAGGATCGCTTGAGGTCAGGAGTTTGAGACTGGTCTGGGCAACATAGTAAGACCCTGCTTCTACAAAAAATAAAAATTAGCCATGTATGGTGGTGTGTATCTATACTCTTAGCTACTTGGGAAGCTGAGGCAGGAGGATCACTTGAGCCCAGGAATTTGAGGTTACAATGAGCTATGATTGTGCCACTGCACTGCCGCCTGGGCGGCAAAGCAAGACCCTGTCATGTAGAGCCCAGTTCTAGCTCTGCTATGGTTTAGCTGGGTAATCTCATAAAGACCCAGTCTGCTGCCTGTGAAAAAGGAAAGTAATGGTACCTGTCCATAGGGTTGTTATGAGGATTAAATAAGGTAATTCATTCACTCATTTAGTCAATCAACTAGTAGTTATTGAGCATCGACTATGGTGGAGACACCATTCCAGGAGTAGAAGACATGGCAATGAACAAGACACCAGGTCGCACCCCCGTGGAGCTTATGTTTGCAAGGAGCTGGGCACACAGAAGCAGTGAAAACACAGGAGTGAGTCCTTCCCTTCTCAAATGCCCTTGGGATTCAGGGTTTTTTTTTTTTTCTTAAATGGATTCTTAATGGCTGCTGGCATTTACTTTAGAGAGGTGAGGTTTTTCCAGGCAGTTACAGTGATGCATTTCACAACCTCCTACTTTGGCAGAGTTCTCAGCATTTCCAGGTCTTGTAGGCTGTACAAGGCAAAGGGTGTGTTAGAGATATTTCCCAACCGGAATGGGAGACTCCAGCCTCCCTCATTTGTTCCAGGTCACTCCCTGTGATAGACCAAGCTCATATAAGGGCCCGGCCCTGTTCTGAGTCCAAGAGTTGTTTTTGTTGAGTGTCAAATATTTATTGAGCACCGATTAGGTACCAGACACTGAGCATAAAATAAAACAGAAATGAGGCTGTTCATGTGGAGGAAATGAGTCTAATGGGTTCCCCTACACCTCCAGGTCTCATTCACAGGCCCCTTCCTCAGGGAGGCTTCCCCAAACCCACTCCTACCCTCTGTTGTTACTCCCATAGCAAGTGGCCATTCCCTTTTTGTGACATCCCTTACACCTCTACTCAATACCTGTCAACCCTATTGAACTGCAGGACCTCGGGCTGGAAGCCTGGTTTCCAGCTCTGTGCATTGGCTCATAGTAGGTGCTCAATAAAACATTTGCTGACTGCATGGATGAGTGAAACTCCTAAGGCCTCCCAGAGTGAAGCAGACCCTTTCCCTAACAGTAAGATGGATCTGGAATCAACAGGAATTGGGAACACGAAATTACCAAGTGGCTGACAGTGATCGGAATCATTTAGACCTAGTTCTCCCCTTCTCATCATCGGCTGCTTTCCTTCTAACCAGGAAACTTCCTGCTGGGAATGGGTTTAGGGACTGTGATGAAAGCAGTCACTGCTCTTCCTCCCAAAGCCTAAGCAAAGTTCAGTCGGATTCTATCAAATGTGGGTTTCCTATCTGCATCTTCTCCTCATCTATGCTATCGCTCTTCCCCTTGAGCTCTGATGGCCAGTGGCCAACAGAAAATGATTAACTCCCCCGAGTGCTTTTGCATATATATTTTTTGATGTTTCACCCTTGCTTCCCAGATACTAAAGTCATGACTTTCACCCCAAAAACCAGTTCCCAGCTGGAATTAACAAGATCGACAATCAGATAGCAGAACTATGGAAACCCTGGCTCAGTAACGAGTCCATTGCTCTCTTCAAAAAAGGTACCAACACCATCTGCTCCTATCAGGAGCACTTACTGTATGCCAGGGTCTGATCTTCGTCTTTACAACAACCCCTTGAAATAAGTACTGATTTTATCTCCAATTTACAGATAAGGAAGCCAGGGTCATACAGCTTAGAAAAGGCAGTCTTGGGAGCAGAATCCAGAACTAACTACAAAGCCCTTGCTGTAAATCCCATGGCACTCATGATGCTCCTAAGTTCATGTTTATTGAGCCTTTACTGTGTGCCAGGCACTACCCTCAGCCTGGTCCTAGACACTTCACAACAGCCCTTGGAAGGAGTGGTTTCACTTCCAGCAGGTGTGAACCTTGCCACCACTGACACCATGGGCTGGATGATTCTGCCGCAGAGGACTGCCACGTGTGTTGCAGAATGTTGCGAACACCCACTAGAGTGATACTCTCAGGAACACCCCCAGTTGTGACAACCAGAAATGTCTCAGACATTGCCCAGTGTTCCCTGAGGCCAGAAGCACCTGGTTGAGAATGACTGGTCCAGAAACACAGCGAGCCCAAGGTGACGTTGACCCTACTCTTCCCTTTCCTCAGTCTCCTGCTGTTGGGACTCCCCAGTGGTCAAAGCCAACCAGAAGCCTGTGGCACAGAGGCCTGTTGATTTAATCCACGTAGATCAGCTCTTGGAAAAGACAGCTGAGCGGTGAAGGGTGGACAGTGGATCTGGATGGGCAAATACACATCACTGTTATTCTCACTATACAGATAAGGAAACCGAAGTATAGAGAGGTGAAGTTACTTTCCCAAGTTGCACAGCGAATGAGTTCCAGAGCCAGGATTTCAATCCAGGCCTCCTGGCTCCAGAACCTCTGACCTTCCAGACTGAGGTCCCACCCATAGGAAAGATGGGAGGGGAAGATGCAAGGGAAAAAGAGAGTGGGACCATGAAGTGGAAGGGGCAGAAGCCTGTCTGGCCAGAGGTGGGGGCCTCCTTCATATTGTCCCTGGCTGTGACAGGTGCCTTCTACTCTGAGAAGCTGCCAGGTCCCAGCGGGGCTGGGCAAATTGTGGTGCTCAACACCAATCTGTACTACCAGCAATGAGCTGACAGCAGACATGGTGGACCCTGGCCAGCAATGCCAGTGGCTGGAAGACGTGCTGACCAATGCCTCCAAAGCTGGCGACATGGTAAGAGGTCCTGCTTCTTTCTTTTCTCATCTAGGGTTATTTTCTGCACAAGTCTCCCGCTTGGCACAAACTCACCCACCCACCCAAAGATGCCCACATCCCAGAGGGTCCTTCATCAGCCTAGCACCAGCAGAGGGCTTCTTCCATCCTCACCACAGCCCTGTGTTGCTGGGATCTGGAGCCCACTGCAGATGAGGACCCTGAGGCTCATAAAGAGTGGTGATAGTCCCAAGTCACATAATAAGTGATGAGGCCCAGACTAGAAGACCAGTCTCCAGACTCCAAGTCCAGTGCTGTTTCTACTCCCACCACATGTGCAGCTGCAGCCAGGACTGTGTGCCAGACCTCCAGGGGATGCCCTGCCCTTGAGTGTGTCCAGCTAGTCTGCTGGCCTGACAGCTCCTCAAGGACTGGCTCAGTGTCTCATTTGCCCAAGTCCTCGCACTGACTAGCCCATCTCAAGGGGATCTCACAGCTGGTGCCCATGAGCACGCACTATGTCAACATTGGGCACGTTGTTTAGGACATTATACAGATGATCTCAGGTAGCAGAACTATGGAAACCCTGGCTCAGTAACGAGTCCATCATTGTCAAAACTCCACCAGCTAGGTGTTATTCCGGATGAGAAAACAGCAGCTCAGAGGTGACACACAGCTGGTGTCTAAACTGCAGTCTGACTCCAAAACCCATAGAGTTAACCCTGTCCCCTGTTCTAACTCCTGCCATGGTGGCCAAGTGCCCAGGTGTTGTCAGCTGAGTGACTCAAGGAATGTAAGAAACGAATGCACATTACCGTGTAGCATATGCCACACAACCATGCAAGAATGGTTTCGTTGCAGTGTTCAAGCTCTCCAAGAGAAGAGTAGTCTTTGAAGGATTAGGAAGGTTTCATGGAGGAGGTGCTCTTTGAGTTAGGTTTTGAAGTATGGGGAGGATTTACAGAAGTGAAAAGGAAAAGGGTACTCCAGGTGGCAGGCACAGAGGTGGGTAGGTACGTGGTGCATTCATTGCAGGGCACAGGGAGAATGCCTGCGTCTGCCTGGGAGATGGAATCCTGGAGGCCTTCAAGGAGGAGACACATTTGGGCCCATCTACCTGCCTTTGGGGCAATTTGCAGGTTTTGAGAAGTAGAAATGAGGGTCTGGAGAGGGCATCTGTGAGCCTCTTCTGGGAACCCCTCCCTTGTAGGTGTACACTGTTGGCCACTTGCCCCCAGGGTTCTTTGAGAAGACACAAAACAAGGCATGGTTCCAGGAGGGCTTCAACGAAAAATACCTGAAGGTGGTCTGGAAGCATGGTTGCGTCACAGCAGGGCAGTTCTTCAGGCACCACCACACTGACAGCTTTCGGATGCTCTATGATGACGCAGGTATTCAACCTGGAGGGCAACTGCCAGCTCCGTCCCAGCTTCTCTCCCCAGACCCTCTCTGTCCTGCTGCTCTTTCCTGACAGGTGCCCCCATAAGCGCGATGTTCATCACACCTGGAGTCACCCCATGGAAAACCACATTACCCAGAGTGATCAATGGGCCTAACAATCCAGTCATCCGGGTGTTCGAATATGACTGAGCCACACTGAGCCTGAAGGCCAGGAGTCCTGTGGAGGCCAGAGGAGGAGGGTGGCAGGGGCTTAAATGCATCACCACCTCCCGTAACGCTCAGCTTATCCACCTTCCCCTGACCACTAAGCCTCAGGAAGGTTGATCTCCTTCCACCCTTCTCCAGCTCAGGATCAGAACCCTGGAGGCACCTGCCACCAAGTCAGGGCAGTGCTTCCCCAAGTCTCCTTTTCCCCTAGATGACTGTCACAGCCTCATACCTGGTCTCCCTGCCTCTGGCCCTGCCCTGCTATGGTCCATCTGCTACACAAAAGAGAAGAAACTGATCTCCTATAGCACCACTTTCATCTTGTCTCTGTCCTGCTCAAAAACCTTCAATGGCTCCCCAGTGCCTTCAAGATAAAGTTGTGTCTCCTTGGCCTAGTACTCAAGGCTTCCCACAGTCTGACTTAAAGCCCATTGTCCACCTTTTCCATACACAGACAAGGCTCCAGCCCCTAATTCTCTGAGCAATCCCTCACCTGGTAGGATGAGCTTGTGGTTGTTGAGATGAAAAATAGTATTCTTTTATTTATCCAACAAAATGCATTAAGTCTGTGCCATGGGCCAGGCCCTGTTCTAATCTCATGAGATATGTAAATGTACAAAACAAAGTCACCCCTCTCCTGGACCTGACATCTTACAGGAGAGGGACAATAAATATGTAGAATTAATTCTAGTACTGAGAGAAGGGCTAAGGAGAAAATCAAAACAGTGAGGCGATAGGGTGACAGCTATGGGAGGTGTGTACTCTGTTAGATAGGTGGGAAGGGGAAGTGTCCACATAAGGTGCCATTTAAGTTCTGAGTGTATTGAGGGAGTGAGCCATGTGGGTATCTCGGGGAGCAAGTCAAAGGCCGGGGGTGGGAATGTGTTTGGTGGGTTAGGGGAAGAGCACGGAGGCCAAGTGGCCACAGGGAGAGGCCCAAGAGGAGAGTGGGAGGGGAGGTCCGACCTTGCAGGCATCATTGAGGACTCTGGATTTGGAGGGTTTGGCGCAGAAGAATGAAATCCTGTGACTTAAAATTTTACGGAATCATCACGTCTGCTGTGCAGGGAACAGGCTATAGGGGCAGGTGGGGAAGGATTGAGGCCATTTGGAGGGAAGGACAAACCCCAGATGACAGGATGGTGGCTTGGCCAGGGTGGAGGCAGTGAGGTGGTGAAAAGTGCCAGGTCCCGGATGAATTTTGGATGCAGAATTTGCTAGAGTGGATGTGGGCTGTGAGAGACACGGACGAATCCAGGAGGCCTCCAAGGCTTTTGGCCTGCGCAATGGATAGGCTGTGGCTGCCGGTTACTGAGAAGAGTGGCAGGGTGATCAGGCTTCGGGGGTCAGTCAGAGGTCTGGTTTTGGACCTGCTAACTTTGGGATGGCTGAATGGCATCAAGTGAAAGTGATTAGGGAAGGGGCAAGTTGGAGCTTGAAGAGGTGGCGATAGAAATGTGATCTGGGAGTGGAGAGAGGACATTTAAAACCAACGACTGGATGAGCTCACCCAGGTCCTTGATTCTAATAAATGTTGATTAAGAAGAGGTCTGAGGGGTTTTAAGAGTGGCCTGTTGTCTGCATAGGCACTCTGAGGGTCTGAGCAAGGGGAATGGCAGACTGAGGGACCCCCACCATCACCCGCGAACGGGCCCTACATTGTCCTCAGGGAGGGAGTCAGCCCTGAGCTTGAATCCTGACTCCACCACTCATAAGCTTTTTGATCTTTTGACCTCTGTGCCTCACTTGCTTCACCTGTAAAATGGGAGTAACAGAACCTCACAGGGTTTGAAGAGGACTACATGAAATAATGGAATGTGCCTGGCACAGAGTGGCCATGCATACGGGCAGCTCCTCTTACCCCATCTGCAGTGGCCTGAAGCAGTTTCATAAATGTACCTGGAACCTGTTGGACTGATGAACCCTGCAGAGCCTAGCCGTGAACATGCACCTGGGCCCTAGGAGTCTATAGTTCATAATCTCTCTCATGCTTAATGTCGCTCTTTTTATGTTGCTTTTGTCTATTAATTATGTAAATATTTACTGAGCATCTTCTATGTGTACCCTAGCATAGTGGGACCTGGGTAAACAACCTGGGGGCCAATCCTGCTACCACTGAATACCTGTATGAATACCTGTATGACTACCTGTATGAATAACTGTATGACTACCTGTATGAATACCTGTATGTGTACCTGTATGAATACCTGTATTACTGAGTACTGTTATGGAGTACCGTGTTATGAAGTACCCGTGTATGGTACCTGTATGTCTGTATGAAATCAGCTTCGCATGAATCCTGTATGAATGACCTGTTAATGAAGGTACCCTTATGCAGTAACCCGTGTAATGGACTACTTGTATGAAGTACCGGGTGGTAATAATACCTGTATGGACTGACCTGTATGACTACCGTGTAAGGAATAGTCCTGGTATGATAGCTTGGTGGTTGACTGACTTGGTATGAATACCTGGTATGACTACCGGTGTATGGAGCTAGCGCTGGTATAGGTACCGTGTATGAATAGCGCCGGTAGTGCATGACCGGAGAGAGGTAACCTGTATACTACTTTATGAAAGACCGTGTATGAATAGCCGTGCTATGAAGCGAGCGCGTGGTATGGGAGAGGGCGTGGTGAGTGAGTTAGCCTGGTATGGAGAGTACTGTATGGAGCTACCGGTGTACTGAATATCCTGTAGAATAGCCGTGTATGAGGCTACCTGTATGACGTACCTGATATGAGTAACCTGGTATGACATCCTCTATGAATACCTGTTATGACCCTGGCCAAGTGAATTAAATCCTCTTTAGGCGCTCAGGTTTGCCGCTCTGTTGTTGAAACTAGGGTAGATAGCGCAGTTAGCCTCGATGTCAGAATCTCAGAGGAATGCTCTGCCCAGCCACAGCTGGGTGCACGCTAAGTGCTCAATAACTACTAGTGCTAGTGGTCATGATCACTACTCTAAAGAACGTGGGGGCAAATGCAAGGTGCAGGATGGGGATGGAAGCAGACAGCTGCTCACAGCCGGCCTACCCCAAACCCTTTCTCCAGGACATGGTGACTACTTCATGAACCTGAGCCAGGCGAATGCTCAGGGGATGCGGTGCTGGGAGCTCGAGTACCAGCTGACTAAAGCCTACTGGGTGCCCACTCTATGCAGGCAGTGTTGGACTGCATCACTGGCGACCAGGGCGCACTACAGCACTACTACGTCTATAACTCAGTCAGCTACTACCCTGGGGTCTGTGATGAGGCAGCACGTGTGTGCCATGCGCCAGGTGGACGTTGACGCCTACACCACCTGTCTATGCCTCTGGGGACCACACCCGCGCCCCATCTCCCGCTGCTGCTGATGGCCCTGCTGGGCCTGTGCACGCTCGTGCAGTGACCCGCCAGGCTCACCTTCTTCCTGGTAACGGGTAACGGGGGTAGTGCCCGGGATCACCCAGAACTGGGCCTTCCACCATTTCCTCCGCGCCTGAGGAGTGAACTGAAATAGGACAACCGAATCAGGAAGTGAAGCCCCAGGAGCTGCAGTGATCCGTGATCGCGCCACTGCAGTCCAGCCTAAAACCAGACTCTCCAAAAACAAACGAGAAACAGAAAAGAAATGACGACCCAAGACCCCCCACAGCATATTTCTTTTGCGTTTTATGTTTCATTCACAAAACAAAGCTCATCGTGCGTTTGATTCTGTGTTGTATTCCTTTTCTTTTCTTTTTTGTCCGAGACGGAATCTCGCCCTGTCGCCCAGGCCGAGTGCAGTGGCGCCACCTCGGCTCACTGCAACCTCTGCCTCCCGGGTTCATGCGATTCTCCTGCCGCAGCCTCCTAGCTGGGATTACAGACGCGCGCCACCACGCCCGACTAATTTGTATTTTTGGTAGAGACGGGGTTTCGCCATGTTTGCCAGGCTGGTCTCGAACTCCTGACCGCAGGTGATCCTCCCGCCTGAGCCTCCCAAAGTGTTGGGATCACAGGCGTGAGTCACCGCGCCCGGCCTCTATTCCTTTTCGTATGGAAATGAGGTTAACTCATTTGCAGGAACCTAACGCCCGCCCTCCCCCCACTCGGATCGCCGGCGTGAACCCAGCCGCCCCGTGCTCTCCGTGTATCCCGGATCAAGGCGCACGCATTGTTGCAAAGTCCCGCACTTAGGGATGAGATGTGCCTTTGCGTTTCGTTGTTTTGTTTTGCAACAATGCAGGTGTGAGGGATCGCTGCCCCAGTCCAGGCTCTAGTCTCCCCGCCCTCTCGCTTTCTTGGGCCTCCGGGCGCCTCAAACTTAAAACTAGGCCATTTGAAGTCTGCGAAGCGAAGGGCAGTCAGTCTTCAGGCCTAGCGGACTTGGCTGGGCTGGGTCGGGGGACCCCTGGGCTGGCAGTGGGAGCAGAGTATCGAGCGGCATTTAGGTCAAGGGAGGGTTCGGGTGGGGGACCGGGGACAACCGCGGGCCTCGCTCCTCCCCGGACGGGGCGGGGCGGGGAGTCCCGCCCAGCAGGTCCCCGCCCCGGGCCGCCCCGAGGGCTGCGCCGGCCTCCTTCCTGCTTTGGCAACCCCGGGCTCTGAGGGTAGGCCCCAACCGCAGAGGAGCAGGAGAGGGCAGAGGCTGGCAGGCCATGCCCTGGTCGTCCCGCGCCGCCCTCCTTCGGGACCTGGTCCTGTGCGTGCTGGGCACTGCCGCCTTCCTGCTCGACCTGGGCGCAGACCTGTGGGCCGCCGTCCAGTATGCGCTCGACGGCCGCTACCTGTGGGCGGCGCTGGTGCTGGCGCTGTTGGGCCTGGCCTCGGTGGCGCTGCAGCTGTTCAGCTGGCTCTGGCTGCGCGCTGACCCTGCCGGCCTGCATGGGTCACAGGCCCCGCGCCGCTGCCTGGCGCTGCTGCATCTCCTGCAGCTGGGTTACCTGTACAGGTGAGTCCTTCGCCCCGGGAGGGGAGGAGTGTCGGAGCTCAGCACCTGCGTCAGCTGGGTCACCTGTACAGGTGACACGTCATATGCCGGGAAGGGGACTGGGAGAGGGAGCCAAGTCCTGTGGGCGCCTGGCCTACAGGTGAGCGTGCAACCCTTTATGGAAAGGGAATCCGGATAGACCGCCTTCATCCTAGCCCTAGCTTTCCTGGCACAGGCGAAGAAACTGAGGCCCAGGGAAGAAAGGGAGGTGCATGGGCTTTGAAGTCAGACCTCTCAGGGATCCACTTCTGGCTTTGACCTCTCTCACCTCACTTCTACATTTCTCTGAGCCTCAGTTTCCTCCTCCATAGAAAGGCGGTAGTCACCCTGAAACAGGTGTGACAGGCAGGCCTATTGTGAGGAGTGAGCGAAAGAGTGAGAAAGTGCCTCCCACAGTGCCTGGCCTGTAATGGCAGGGGCTGCGGACTCAGTTCAGCGCCCCATGTTTCAGCACGGGCAGGGCCTTGGGAAGGCACTGACCTCTCAGTGGGGCTGTTTGGTTGCTGTTCCCGTTGGGATGGGGATAGCGCCTGCCTGTTTGGTGAAGATGAAGTGAAATGACAACTGTCCACTGCTCTGGCTCAGAGTGAGCACTCAGCAACCTCGGCTTGCTTCATGATGACCTGGGCCTCCCTGCGAGTTTCAGCAGCCCTGACCGCACGACAGCGCTTGTCCCTCACAGAGGCTGCCTCTCACCCTGTCTGCCTGGTTGTATTCTTCCCACCCCAGACCCAGCAAGAGGGCAGAGATGGCCTCTGACTTATCCATGCCCGTGGAGCCAACCAGGGTTGGGCACAGGCTGGGTCTTGGAAAATGTGTGTGGATTCTGCTCCTGTTTGGACCTGGTGGAGCCTCCTAGAGATGGGGAAACAAACCCAGGGGTCAAAGGCATGCGATGATGTCAGGGCAGAGGGTGGTGTGGGTTAGGATGGGGTGGCCGGGGCCAGGATCCGCTCTTGAATCCATTTTTACAAACTCTTGAGATCTTGCTTTGACAAAGTTGCATGGGGTCTCCAGGAGTGGAGGAGAGGAGCTTTGAATGTGGCAGTTTTGCCTGAGGGATTGTAGAGATATCAGAAAACCCCAGGTGGGCATGAAGGGGTGCAGTTGTTAAGTCCTGGGCAGGCCTCCATGAGCTGTGCATCTTCGCTGCCTGTGTTTCTGCTGAGCTTCAGTCAGGCAGACTGTACTGGCTTTGGCTTTGCAAACAGGGTCTCTGTTCCTGCATGTGAACAGGCCGAGGCCGGGGCCTCTGCCAGGTCACTGGGGGACCATGGGCAAAGGCTCCTGCTGAGGGAGAAGCCCGGTCTGCCCTGCCTGCCTGCTCCTCAGTGTGTTCCTGGGCCCTTCCAGGGGAGGTGACAGTACATGTCTGGTGAATGAGCTTGTAATGAGTGAACGGGGGGTGGGGGTGGGGTTCCCTCCCAATAGGCAACTGAGAGCAGAGTTCTGGGTGGAGGGTCCTTGGTGCATTCTCCACTTACTCTTCATGCCTTTCGGTACCCCAGGCCTGTCTGTCCAACTTCTGGACTCTCTTAACTCTGCCCCAATCTCCATCCTTAACCACTCAGGGCCAGCCTCTTAAATGGGATCCCTCCTTCCAATCTAACCCTCCTCCAGCCCCTCCCCTGTGTGGCTGGGGCAAGGCAGAGTCTGATTCCATCTGGCCTGTGCCCAAGAGGCAAATGTCATCTTGCCCACAGGATCCCAAGAGATCTTGGACACACTAAAGTTTGAGAACTATTGCCTCAGGCAATTTTATAGCATGCCTTTCCAATTCAGGTTTGGATCCAAATCCTCATTCCAGTACTTATTAGCTACTTATAATTTTTTGTTTGCTTTTTTTTTTTTTTAAAGAGGCAGGGTCTGGTCAGGCTTGGTGGCTCATGCCTGTAATCCTAGCAGTCTGGAAAGCAAGATCACTTGAGGTCAGGAGTTCGAGACCAGCCTGCCGAATATGGCAAAAGCTCATCTCTACTAAAAATACAAAAATTAGCCAGGTGTGGTGGCGCATGCCTGTAATCCCAGCATCCCAGCTATTCCGGAGGCCAAGGCAGGAGAATCGCTTGAACCTGGGAGGTGGAGGTTGCAGTGAGCCGAGTTTGTGCCACTGTACTACTCTAGCCTGGGCGACAGGCGACAGAAGCAGACTGTCTCCAAAAAAAAAAAGGGCCTCTGTTGCCTGGGCTGGAGTGCAGTAGCACAATCATGGCTCACAGTGGCCTTGAACTCCTGGATTCAAACAATCCTCCTGCGTCAGCCTCCTGAGTAGCTTGGACTACAGGCTTGTACCACCATGCCCAACTAATTAAAACAAATTCTTCGTAGAGATGGGGCATGCTGTGTTGCCCAGGGTGGTCTCAAACTCCTGGTCTCCAGTGAAGTGATCCTCTTGCCTTGGCGTGCCAAAGTGTTGGGATTACAGGTGCGAGCCACTGCCCCCAGACCTTATTAGCTTCTTGATCCCGTTTCCTCATTTGTAAAATGGGCTTTTGTGAGAAGTAAACAGGACAAGGTTTGTGATGAGCTTAGGACAGTGCTTAGCCAGCCGGAGTAGAAGGTGTATTGATCCCCATTTTTTTTTTTTTTTGAGACGGAGTCTTGTTCTGTCACCAGGCTGGAGTGCAGTGGCACGATCTCGGCTCACTGTAAACTCCGCCTTGAAGATTTAAGAGATTCTCCTGCGTCAGCCTCCTGAGTAGCTGGGACTACAGGCGTGCACCACCACACCCAGCAATTTTTGTATTTTTAGTAGAAGCAAGGCTTCACCGTGTTAGCCAGGATGGTCTCGATCTCCTGCCCTCGTGATCAGCCCACCTTGGCCTCCCAAAGTGCTGGGATTACAGGTGTGAGCCACCGCGCCCGGCCTCGATCCCCTTTTCCAGATAAAACAAGTTCAGTGAGGTTAGGATGTGGCCGACGGTCCCATAGCACGGATGTGAGGAGCCAGGTTGGGGCCTGTGTTCATTCATTAGATGGGTGGGAGGCTGAGGAATTCACAGGACACTAACCTGGCCCTCTGAACATTTGTGTATGGTGCCTAGGTGCGTGCAGGAGCTGCGCCAGGGGCTGCTGGTGTGGCAGCAGGAGGAGCCCTCTGAGTTTGACTTGGCCTACGCCGACTTCCTCTCCCTGGACATCAGCATGCTGCGTCTCTTCGAGACCTTCTTGGAGACAGCACCACAGCTCACGCTGGTGCTGGCCATTATGCTGCAGAGCGGCCAGGCTGAGTACTACCAGTGTGAGTGAAGGCCAGTGGCCGGCCCCCCTATCGTGGCTTGGGGGGTCTCTCTCAAATGTCGGAACTGTTTTTATTCTTTTATAGAGGCTGCTTAGAAAACAGGAGAACAGGCTTTAGTCAGGCAGATCTGGCTTGAAACCTAGTCACTCTGCAGCTGTTTGAGTTTGGACAAATGCCTTGACCTCTCTGAGTATGCTCGTTCTCATTTGAAAAATGGACTTAAATCCTCCTGCCTCATAAGGTTGATGAAAAGATTGAGTGAGGTGATGCAAAGAAAGCCCATTTCCTGGTACACAAGTTCCTGGTACAGTCTCACTCTGTCATCGCCCATAGTGGAGTACAGCGGCCTGATCATGGTTCACTGCAGCCTCGACCTCCCAGGCTCAGGTGATCCTCCTATCTCAGCCTCCTGAGTAGCTGGGACTACAGGTGTGTGTCACCATGCTGGCTAATTTTTCTTTCTTTCTTTTTTTCTTTTCTTTTTTTTTTTTGTAGAGACGAGGTCCCACTTTGTTACCCAGGCTGGTCTGGAACTCCTGAGCTCAAGTAACCTGCTACCTCAGCCTCCTAAGGTGCTGGGATTACAGGTGTCGGCCACTGTGCCTGGCCCAGAAGTCTTAATTGTAATTTTTATAATTTTGAAGATAATAAAGTGTGTAAGGTGCCTGATGCAGCGTAGGTAACTTTTTAGTTAAGAAACAATTTAATACGTTGGGAGGCCAAGGTGCACAGGTGGCTTGAGGCCAGAGTTGGAGACCATCCTGGGTAACATAGTGAGACTTCATCTCTTCAAAATTTTAAAAAAGAAACAATATATTGAATGCCTTCATCCAGTCAGGTTTTCATTGTGCATCTCTTCTGTGCCTGTTACTGTGCTGCGGACACAGCAGTGAACAAGATGAACCCAGCGCCTGCCCTGCCAGGATAATAGACTAAAGCAAGTAGCTAGGGTACAACGTGTTGAGTGACTGGAAAAGTGAGAGGCAGGTGGCGGAGGCTCACAGGACCCCCTAAGCAAGGGTGAAGTTTATAGTGAGGAGCTTTGGGAGGGTTTTTGTCCATAAAAGGAAAGTGACTTGCCCATTTTCACAGACCCAGGCAGTGGCCAAGCTAAATAGGGCCCCGACTCACATCCAATTCAGGGTCCAAGCCTTCCCCTTTGCCTTCCTCCACCCCTGCTATAAATGCCACAGTCTCTCAAAGAAGCAGTCCTCACTCTACCGTCACTCGCTGTGTGACCCGGAGAGCCTTCCTGTGGAAGATGGAGGTTGGATTCGATCTCCAAGGGCCCTTTCGTCTTGCTAGTCTGAGTCTATATATTGATTGAAAAAACAGTAATAGCGGCTGTCACAATCGAGTGCCAGCTATTAGCCAGGCCCTGTGGGAAGCGCCTACAGTCATCACTGCTCAAGTTCACAGCAGCCCTGTAGGTTTGTGCTATATTGAGCTCCATTTTTAGAGAGGTGCAGAAAGGTGAGTGACTTGCCCTGGGTCACTGGGCACTCACTGGGCACGTGTTTTTGTCTGTTGAGGGTTGGGGTGTCTAGAACCAGGGCCAAGTGCAGACCGTCTGCACGGCGAGTGTGGCACGGGGTAAGGGGAAAGACAGATTTTCCCTACTTTTTATTTAGCAAACATCTCTTTCGCTGCTGTTACGTGCCAGGTACTGGGCTGCTGGGGGATCCCAAGTGAGCAGAGTCTGTTTTCTACCCTGGAGGAGCTCAGAGATAAGGAAATAGATAATTACTGTGTGATGAGACTCCAGACAGAGGTGGGTGGCATGTTACAGGGATACCTGACACAGCTGAGTGGGTGGTGTGGGGCCAGGGTGGGTGACTCCAGGGGCTCTTCAAGCTGGGGCCTGTGGGGTAATGGAGGAGTAGGCCGGGGAAGTGGGGCATGTGCTTCTGGCTACCTAACAGCCTGGGCAGAGCTTGTCAAGGTCACGGAAGGTGGCATGCTGGGCAAACTGCAAAAACATCAGCCCTGCTGAGAACTGGGCGAGGCTAGTGGGCACAGATCTGTTTCCAGGCTAGGAGTGGGTTCTGGGCACCTAATAGGTTCTCAGTAAACATCTGTCGAATGACTGCGGTGGACAGAACAGGGGAGGAAGCAGTCGGGAGACGTGCTGGTGCCACTTCCATCCCTCCCTGGAGGCCCTTGTGCTTCTGCTCCAGGACTGGCAACCAGGAGGTGGGATAGGACCCTAGGACCCCTGTTGTAAACTTCTGGATCTTGGAAAATCAAGACTAGGGGTCAGTCTGATGGCCTCTGGTCTTGGAGGAGAGGGGAGGAAAGTGGGGAGACTTTCTGTCCACACAGCAGGGACATCTCTCCTGGCCCTGAGGGCAGCTTTAGCCAGAGCCTGTGGCCACCCCATGGGATTTTCTACTCCCTTTTTGAGATTAAGAAAGAGGGAATTGAGGCTGTTGATTTTCAGACACAAGAAAGACTTGTGTTCTTCCCAGAAAGAAAGGGTTATGGGGCCCTGGAAGATGCCCAGGGTGCAGCCAAGGCCCAGGGGTGCTGAGTGCTGGGTGGGCTACCTGCGCAGCAAAGCACTGTTGGTGAGGGGCAGGCTCTATATTAAGAGTCATAGCTTTGTTTTTGGTTACGGGAACTCACTGGGTCCTCTCCAGCTGCAGATTTGCTTTCAACAAATGAGGGATTCTGATACCTACTCCAGGGTTTCTGAGAGGGGCCCCACGGTACCTGCGACCCCTGGGGAATGCCAAGCAGGCTGGCCCCAGGATTCACTGTTCTCTCCTACTCTTTGCAGGGTTTGGCATCTGCACATCCTTCCTGGGCATCTCGTGGGCACTGCTTGACTACCACCGGGCCTTGCGCACCTGCCTCCCCTCCAAGCCCCTCCTGGGCCTGGGCTCCTCCGTGATCTACTTCCTGTGGAACCTGCTGCTGCTGTGGCCCCGAGTCCTGGCTGTGGCCCTGTTCTCAGCCCTCTTCCCCAGCTATGTGGCCCTGCACTTCCTGGGCCTGTGGCTGGTACTGCTGCTCTGGGTCTGGCTTCAGGGTACAGACTTTATGCCGGACCCCAGCTCCGAGTGGCTGTACCGGGTGACGGTGGCCACCATCCTCTATTTCTCCTGGTTCAATGTGGCTGAGGGCCACACCCTAGGCCGGGCCACCATCCACTTCGCCTTCCTCCTGATTGACAGCATTCTCCTGGTGGTCACCTGGATGACTCATAGCTCCTGGCTGCCCAGCGGGATTCCACTGCAGCTGTGGCTGCCTGTGGGCTGCGGCTGCTTCTTTCTGGGCCTGGCTCTGCGGCTTGTGTACTACCGCTGGCTGCACCCTAGCTGCTGCCGGAAGCCCGACCCTGACCAGGTAGACGGGGCCCGGAGTCTACTTTCCCCAGAGGGGTATCAGTTGCCTCAGAACAGGCGCATGACCCAGTTAGCACAGAACTTTTTCCCCAAGGCTAAGGATGAGGCTGCTTCGCCAGTGAAGGGAGAGGTGAATGGCGTCCTTTGAAGCAGAATCAGACCCAGCTGGCAGAGATGGAGAGTGACTCTGCTGGCAGAAGGCAGGTGAGGATAAACTAATGATGCTGCTGTGGCCTCCATGCACTTAGCCATAATGGGACGCCTGTGCTGGGCTGGGCACCAGGGATGGTGCTGAGTCCGGCAGAGTCCTGCCTTCAAGGAGTTCACAGTGAACAAGATGAGAAAGGCTGGGCCCTGCAGGGTCAAGAGCCCCAATTATGTACAAGACACTTTGGGAGGAAAGAAGACTACCTTTTCTTTTCCCCCTGCCATTGGTATAGCTGGTGCCCCAAAACTTCCACCTCCCTGGCCACCTCTAAAATGACTGGTATAGGTGCTGCCCCACTCCTTAGCTCCCCTATCCTGGGCTAGAAGGCCACAGGGGCTGTCCTCTAGAATTCTTCCTCCCCTCCCCCATACCATTCATTCAATTCATGAAACAAATCTTCGTGGAGAGCAGTTTATGTGCCAGGAACATCATTCTGTCCTTGCAACCTGGAACAAGACCAGCTACCACCCCAGCTTCATCCCCTACTTGCACCAACCAGTCCCGGGTTAGATCTCAAATGCCAGAAGCCAGGGATGCCCAACTCTGGGTGGCCCCAGTCAGAACCTCTGGGATCTCAGTGAAGCTGGCCTGGCCTCTGCTTCTGCTCTCAAGGGGCTGCTTTTCAACCAAGAGCCTTGTGAGCCTGGTCTGAGCCTTGTACAACCACTGAGTATTTTTTATTCCTTAGCCAGTGTACCTCCTACCTCAGAGTCTGTGTGAGAGGAAGAGAATGTGTGTCCCTGTGGGTGTCCGCAAGTGTCAGACGTGTTGTTTTTAACAGTATTACTAGGTTATGATTAAATCCTCATGAAATCCTCCAACCTAGTCTGTGTCATCAAACGAAATCTCTTACGGAGTTCAGAGCCTGAACTGGAAGAGGTCAGGGACATAAAATCTACCTCTCAAAATTAGTCAAGGTCCATGAACAGAGAGGTCTGGCTTAGGTGGGGCTTCTCAACCTCGTGTTTGAAGTTTCAGGAGCTGGTGAGCCAGCATGGAGTTGACAGCTCAGCTGGAGATAAGAATTCAGATCTGGGCTTAGTGCATCCCTCTTCACCACCAGCTCTGCTGCTGGGCCCAGCAGGAGTGGCCACATACACATTTAGGACCAGGAAGTGAATATAGGAGCCTGGTGAAGAAAGGTCGTCTTGCTGGGACCTCTGAGACGTTAAGTAATGAGGTGCCTTAGGGGATGTGAATGTGGTGGGTGATGGTGCTGGGGAAGTGAAACCTTTTGCTGTTCTAGGAGGTCTGTGGTTTGGAGAAACAAGGGACAGAAAAGTCACTTGAGATAGAGAAGAAAAGATTCCAGTCACTCCTGTGATGGGATCCAGGATAGTCTCAGCTCTGTTACTATTCTGGTGGAGACACAAAAACCAGGATAAGTAAAACATTTAGTATATCAGATAGTGTTAAGTGCTGAAAGAAAAAGGGAAAGGGATAGGGAGAGAGAGTAAGTGTTTTGTGTTGGGGTGGGAATTACAACTTTATATAGAATGGCTGGGGAAGGCCTTCCTGCAAAACAGGTAAGCTGGTTAGCAGTGACTTGGGGGTGGCCTATAAATGTCCTGAGAAGGAGCAGAACCTGGAGTCACTGGTAGCTTGAACCACTGTGATGGAAGGAATGATGCAAACAGAATTCCACGGATGAAGAAGCACTTGTAACCACTCTGTTGGCCTGGAGCTAAAGATGACCCAGAGATGAAGGGTGGGGGCAGGGAGAGGATCTGGGAAGACGATGCTAGTGACTTTTACATACAAGCAATGGTTAGAGGCGGAAAGGATCCTGCAGATCATCCTGTCTAGTGATTTTCAGACTTTTGAATATCATGTACCTATAAAATGGCCAACATGGTTGAAACTTAATTTTAGCAAAGAAAGGGCATTAAAGACTACCACCATTTGGCCGGGCATGGTGGCCCACACCTGTAATCCCAGTACTTTGGGAGGTCAAGGTGGGTGGATCACCTGAGGTCGGGAGATCGTGACCAGCCTGACCAACATGGAGAAACCCCATCTCTACTAAAAATACAAAATTAGCCAGGCGTGGTGGCGCATGTCTGTAATCCCAGCTACTCAGGAGGCTGAGGCAGGAGAATCGCCTGAACCTGGGAGGCGGAGGTTGCGGTCAGCCAACATCGTGCCACTGGACTCCAGTCTGCGCAACAAAAGCAAAACTCCGTCTCAAAACAACAACAACACAACAACAACAAAAAACTACCACCGTTTATTTTCATCATCTCATAAAAGGATGTACCAATCTTAGAACAAAGGACCATTCTTCTAATTGAATACATATAAACATGCACACACACCTGAAATTGCAGGAAGAGATGGAGATGTTTATCTCCTCTGTGCTTGGAAATCAATACTTCTAATATTTGTACTTATAACTGAGTAAGGATATAGCAGCTAACGGGTTTGCTTAAACTAATGTGCACCTAATGAGGAAAACATTTAATTACTAGAATAGGCAACTTCCTCTTTTCTGGGGAATTTTTGGAAAAATACATCTTATGGCCTGACATTTATGGTACTTGGAAGCTAGAACCCAATTCTGTTTTCCTTCATTGACTAAAAGGCAGAAAGGCTTCATGACTTTTCCAGACCAGAGGGATGCAGCCAGACCCAAATCAGAGAAATGAAATGAGAATAAGTAGTTGATGTGACATGAAATCAGGGCAAATCAAATGAGGTCTGATATCAGTTTGCTAGTTTTATCGCTTTTGGGTTTTTTTATTTTTTGAGACGGAGTCTCGCTCTGTCGCCCAGGCTGGAGTGCAGTGGCCGGATCTCAGCTCACTGCAAGCTCCGCCTCCCAGGTTCACGCCATTCTCCTGCCTCAGCCTCCCGAGTAGCTGGGACTACAGGCGCCCGCCACCTCGCCCGGCTAGTTTTTTTGTATTTTTTAGTAGAGACGGGGTTTCACTGTGTTAGCCAGGATGGTCTCAATCTCCTGACCTCGTGATCCACCCGTCTCGGCCTCCCAAAGTGCTGGGATTACAGGCTTGAGCCACCATGCCCGGCGCTTTTGCGGTTTAAGTACAGCGCGGCAAGGTACTGATTTCTCTCCTTAATAATTAAATTTCAGCACATTTGGCAGCGAGTGAAATCTTTTCTCCAGTTCTAAACTTTAAAAGCAAAATATATTTTAGAAACAATACATGCTCCCATGCAAATTACTGTAAAATATTTTTCCATGTATATTTATACCAAATGGTTTGTTTTTACTTTTTTGGTGAAATGACCCAGTTACTGAAAGGGTGACATCTTTCTAATGAACTCTTTGGAATTTTTATGAAGCCATAATTAGGACCCCACACAGCTGGGCAACTATGCTGCTCCTATTCAGAAAAGACACAGGAGCAAACTATAGAAAATAAAAACTTTTATTTTTTCAAGTTTATAAGATAGTTCCCATTACATATAACATTATGGTCACGGATTCTACAGCCACAAATGCCCGCAGTCACATAAATATATCCAATCCGATCAATGCCTTTTCCTGCTAACAGAGGCATCTGAAGTCCAGAGGGAGAGTTGCATTTTGAGTAGAAGTCGTCCTTAATGGGAGGGCTCCAGTCAGTGCATTAGGAACTAGCCAAGGAGCCTTGCTTGCCAGAGCTGTCTGACTCAGGAGAGGAAGGGACAGATGGCCTGCTGACTGGGGCTGGGGCAGCACTACATTTTCTCTCTTGTGGTTTAAGATATTTTAGAATCTCGGAATTCAGACCCTATAGTGTGAATATCTGGGGAGTTCTAACTTCTGGATGAAAAAGGAAACCAATTTAGTGGTAAGAAATAGAAGCCTGCTTAAGAGGGACCCTAACTGCCTCCTTGAGGAGTAAGGAGTCAGAGGAAGACCCTAAGTTCACCACTTGTTAGCCTAGACCATTGCTCTACCCCATACTCCTCTCCCCCGTGGTTCAGTGACACTGACCATCATTCAAGGTAGTAAACATCTAGAAGCTCCACATGCTGCAGCTAGAGTTTGTCAATCAGATTCTATCTGGAGCTTTAAAGCTGAGTTTGTGTAAACTGCGAACAAGCTGTGGCATCAGTCTCCTGGGACAACTCACTAGCTTTACACTAGACAGGAACACCCCAAATCAAACAAAAGCCCAGATAGGCATCTAAATCTGGAGCAGGTGTCCATTCTTCTGGACACTACCAGCTGCCCCAGGGGCACTGGACAGGGTGATGCTAAGGCACAGTCAGTTTTACATTCGAAAGTCAAGCCACTTCCTCAACCCAAGACACACCTCACTCCAGATCTACTACTAGAGAGAGCCCTCACCGTGACATTACAGACCCATCTTGTAGAACCCACAGTGCCTGGCCGGGCGCGGTGGCTCATGCCTGTAATCCCAGCACTTTGGGAGGCCGAGGCGAGCAGATCACCTGAGGTCAGGAGTTTTGAGAACAGCCTGGTCAACATGGTGAAACCCCGTCTCTACTAAAAATACAAAAATTAGCTGGGCGTGGTGGTGGGTGCCTGTATTCTCAGCTACTCAGGAGGCTGAGGTAGGAGAATCGCTTGAACCTGGGAGGCAGAGGTTGCAGTGAGCTGAGAGATCATTCCACTGCACTCCAGCCTGGGTGACAGAGCCAGACTCCATCTCAAAAAAAAAAAAAAAAAGAAGAGAACCCACCATGCCCAGCTGGGGAAGGACTCATCATTTGGCTAATTTCATGAGGACTCGAATGAAGAGGGCCTTCCCTTTGATGAATGGACTCACAGTGTCCTTTGGCCCTCTACTTCCAACAGCTCTTAATCCTACCCACTTCTTTTCCTTTCCAGATTTTGTGTTGGGGTGGAGAAAAGGCAGGGTAATTACAGACAGCGCCGTGTTCCCTGGACAATTCATTCTGGCAAAAAGCCAAGAAGCTCCTGTTTTCTCTTCCATCGAAATGAGGGCGGCAACAACCAGGAATGAGCAGAGACTGCTCCGCCCAGCCTCCTTACCTCTCTTGGTCAAGTTCAAGTTACTTTTGGAAAGAGCTAAGCTAGGAAGTCAGAGCAAGAGGAAAAAAGCCATTGATAAAAGTGAGTCCAAGTTATATTCTAAAATAAAGAGCTCCCATAAGGGTGGAGAGGGAAGTATCTGTGTGTGTGCTTGTGTGCATGGTGGGGGTACCACTCCGTAGCCTCAGAAACCTGAAGCGCAGCACAACAGCTGTGGCCTTTGTCCAGGACAAAAACCCAACAGCTATACTGCATTAGGGGGAGGGTCTGAGGCTTCAGAGTAAAACCTAGAGCTTCCTAAGATCAACCATCAAACAAGGCAGAGCAGCATCTAAGGAACTATGCTGAATACAGACCAAGAGAAGGCCTACCTCACACTACATCTCCCTCCTCCCAACCCCACAGGAAACAAGGCCAAAGAGGCAGCTAAGTAAAGGAGCACTGACTTCAGCTACTCAGCAAAAACTTACTCCTTCAAATTGTGAGTCATGAGCACTTTTCAATGAGTTCTGAAGGAATGTGTATACCAGCCTCTCTCTGTTGCTATCTGGGTGGCCTGGCATTGAAAGGAGTCTTGCCTCTTTGTGCTGCAACATCTTTGGAAATGGGTATGCAGAGTCTCTGGCGACAAGCAATGATAGCTGGGGTTGGTCAACGATGCCTCCTTCTGCGGACCAATCCTGCATCTCAATCTGAGATGCTCGTATCATCTGTCTCTTTGCAGCCTGGGAAAGGCTGAACTTCCTCAGCTCTAGGGAAGTTTATCCTGCCTGAGCAGATACCCAAATTGCTCTTGGAGGGATGGGGCATCCAATAATCATGGCTGGGCTGGAAGGCTGTGACTAGTGCACCCACCAATCTGCCCAGAGGTCGAGAGATGCTCCTGCATTTGGCCCAGGATTAAGTTTTGGGCCATGAAGTAGGGAATGATGCAGCACTCTCATTTAAATCAGGAAAGTCTGGCTGGGCGCAGTGGCTCATGCCTATAATCCCAACACTTTGAGAGGCCAAGGTGGGAGGATCACTTGAGGCCAGGTGTTTGAGACCAGCCTTGGTAACAAAGTGAAACCCTGTCTGTACCTCCCCTCCCCCCACAATCAGCAAAGTCTTTCTGGTTTCCTACTTTAGAATGGGATTTGAGAAGCAGTGTTTTCCATGGGAAAATTTAAATACAGCAATCTGCTCTTCAGTTTCAGGCAGAGATCTGGGTAAATATATACCTGGGACATCCTTCATATGGCTTAGCGCTTCCACAAAGGAAGTCAAATACATTGGCAGTTTTGGCCAAAATGTAGTTATAAGCATGTTTTTAGATTTGATTTGAATTCTTGGGTCTAATACCTGGGGACTGGCCAGAGCTGCCTGGAGGTGGACATGAGGTGCAGAGGGCAGGAAAGGGGTAAGAAACTAGCATTATGATGACTAAGAAGGAAGAAACTGCAGGAGTGAGCATCTGATGGGAAATGGGTACTTCTCTGCAGGAGGAACAGGTAGAACCTTTCGGTCTCAAGAGCCAAAGAAGCCGAAATTCATAAGACACTTTAGTTCCTTCTCTCCAGTTTGGAAGCTAAGCTTCCTGGGATACAGTCTGAATGACAGTCAAGTTGAAAGAGTTTTTAGGGTTGTGCCATTTGACTAAAGGGAAAAGGGACTGGAAAGAAGACTAAGGCTTCTAGATGGGAAATGCCGAAGTTTAAAGTTACTCAGTGTTCAGTGCCCCACAGTTCACCAGCTAGAAGATGGAAGAACAGGAAAGGAATCATCCTAGAGAGCAGACCACTGGAGCAGCTATAGAGGTGCTACTGCCACACAGAGGTATTTTAGGTATTTCAATTACTATTTTCAAGACTTTACACACTTTCTTGCTAGAAAAAGAAAGTGGCAGAAACCTGTGTCAGAGATCAGACCCTTACCTATAAAAATAACATACACATTCGCTGGAAATAAGTGAGATTCTAAGCTAAGGAGACTCTAAGACTGCAAGAGATGTTATCATAAAAGTCTGCTGCATTTATCTGATCACCACAAGTTATGAGTAATTCTCAATCTTGTCATGGACTAAGAGTGCAACTCTGCCCCAGGAATTTCCTTTTCTGTTTCATTTTTTGAAAAAAAACAAAAACAAAAAAACAAAAACAAAACACAGAAGAATTAAAAGCACTGTAGCTGCAGTGAGTCCACTGTTCTGTCTATCCAACTGTCTCCTGCTTCTGTATGGAGATGAACACGGGGCTGCAGCCCACTCTTAGCAAAAATTGCAGCTGTTGCTTCTGATTGTGTTCTCGCCAGCATTCCATGGATAAAGACAGGCAGAGAGAGGGAAGGAGGGAGGGAGAGACAGAGAGAGAGACAGGGAGAGAGAGAGAGGGAGAGACAGAGAGAGAGGGAGAGACAGAGAGAGAGGGAGAGAGGAAGAGAGAGAGAGACAGAGAGAGACAGAGAGAGACAGAGAAAGTTCTCAGTTGGTTCCAGTCTCCAGCTCCCTTCAGGAGTGAAAAGGAGCTCAAGGGGAAGGCTCCTCATTCCAGTTCTTAGAGAAAATCAAGCTCTAAAGCCTGGTGAAGGGATACAAGGTCTCCGTGGTTTGTGATCCTCCAGAAAGGCATGTTGTGCTGGAAGAGAGTGGGGATAGCTGGTTAATCCAACTTCTTCTGAGAGCTTATATTAAATATTTGCCCATACTCTTTCCTCAGCACACCTCTCCCCAAGGTATGTGGTAACCCTATCTATCCCTGCCTCACAGGGCTGTAATAATGATCAAATAGTCATATGTATAAGGACCTTGTACATTGCACACTTTGTAAATGTGAGAAATTTTTAATAAGTTTCAGTGGTACTTTGTGCTTTTGAGAGATTACCTGTTCTAGCTCTTATTTTGAAGACAGGGTCTTGCTGTGTCACCCAGACTGAAGGGCAGTGGTGTGATTATAGCTTACTGTGGCCTTGAATCTGGGCTCAAGCAATCCTCTTACCCCAGCATCCTGAGTAGCTGGAACTACAGGCATTCCAGTTATCATACAGGGTCTTAAGGATCAAATAAAATGGCCCAGGTGAAAAATTAGTATTTGATATAAGATTATATTGTCTTATGGATGGTTAATTTCTTGTAAGTTTCAGAACTAAAGACCTAAATCTTATCTATGTCCAAGATGGAGAATGTACAGATCTGGGAAATAATAATCCCATTATATTATGTAGTCAGAATCACGTCCAGAATACTGTGTGCTGTTCTGGAGGCCATATTTTACTCTTTATTTTATTTTGAGACAGGGTCTCATTCTGTCACCCAGGCTGGAGTGTAGTGGTATGAACACGGCTCACTGTAGCCTTGGCCCCCTGAGCTCAAGTGATCCTTCCACCTCAGCCTCCCAAGTAGCTGGGACTAAAGGCATGTGCCACTACATCTGGCTAATTCTTTATTTCTTGCAGAGATGAAGCCTCACTATATTGTCCAGGCTGGTCTTGAACTCCTGGGCTCAAGCAATCCTCCCACCTTGGCCTCCCAAAGTGCTAGGGATTACAGGCATGAGCCACTGTGCCTGGAGGCCATATTTTTAAATTAAATTAAATTTATTTTTTATATTTTTTGAGACAGAGTCTTGCTCTTTTGCCCAGGCTGGGGTGCAGTGGTGCTTCCTTGGCTCACTGCAACCTCCACTCCCAGGTTTAAGTGATTCTCATATGGAGGCCATATTTTAAAGGAGGGCTTTGACAAACCCAAGTGTTGGAAACCATGTTCTATGAAGCTGAGGAGATTAACGTTCCTATCATCTAGTTGAAACTGGTTCCAAATTACTCAGAATATTGAGGTCCTAGAACACAGTTATTTTGGCATATACCCTAGTTGTTTTTTAAGCCAGCTGCTCACACATAATATTTAAAAGGCTATTAACATACAGAAGAGGAAACCGATTTGTTGTGTTCAAGAATGCCAGACTAGAGGCCAGATGCAGTGGCTCATGCCTGCAATCCCAGCACTTTGGGAGGCTAAGGTGGGTGGATCACTTGAGGTCAGGAGTTTGAGACCAGCCTGGCCAACATGGCAAAACGCTGTCTCTACTGAAAATATAAAAATTAGCTGAGAGTGGTGGTGTGCACCTGTAGTCCCAGCTACTTGGGAGGCTGAGGCATGAGAATTGCTTAAACCCAGAGGCGGAGGCTGAAGTGAGCCAAGATCATACCACTGCACTCCAGCCTGGGCAATGGAGCGAGACTCTATCTCAAAAACAAAACAAAACAAAACAAAAGAATGCCAGCCTAGTATATGAAGGTAGAGAAATTTTTGCTCAGTAAAGGGGGAACACCCTAACAGTCTGGTTGACCCCTTGGTGGAACAGGCTACTGGGAACCAGTACCCTCATCCTTGGGCATATTCAAGCAAGGACTAGAGAGACTTCTGTCAGAAAGGCTGCAGAAAAGATCCTTCACAGAGTATAGCTTGAACTGGATAAAGTGCTAAGGCATTTTCCAATGGGTATATACTTTTTTTGTTTGTTTTTTTGAGACGGAGTCTTGCTCTGCTGCCGAGGCTGGAGTGCAGTGGCGCAATCTCGGCTCACTGCAACCTCCGCCTTCAGGGTTCAAGCAATTCTCATGCCTCAGCCTCCCGAGTAGCTGGGATTACAGGAGTGCACCACCATGCCCGGCTAATTTTTATATTTTTAGTAGAGACGGGATTTCACCATGTTGGCCAGGCTAGTTTCGAACTCCTGACCTCAGGTGATTTGCCTGCCTCAGCCTCCCCAAGTGTTAGGATTATCAGCGTGAGCCACTGTGCCCAGCCACAATGGTGTATTCTATTGTAGATGATTCTAGACATTAGCTCAGAGTTACCAACTCTGCTGATGACTTGAGTTGTTCTTTCTCTCCCCCATACCCTTCTTCAGACCAGGAAACACTGATGCATACACCCACTAGTGTCTTTCCCAAAGAGGGCAACAAGAAGCACGTTAGAATTAAAGCTTCATAACGTATGCGAAAAAATAAGGATCCCTGCATTGCTACATAAAGTGGCAAACAGAAACATGAGATAATAATGCCGACTGATTACCAATCTTATACTTTATTATAGTTGCTAAGATTTCTACTTAACTGGATGAAGAGTATCAGGGCAGTTGGTTCTAGCTGGCAACCCAATGCCTCCAGGTCTAAGAAATAGAGTTGCTGGAAGAAAATAAATTGGGGTAGGGAGGGAAAGAACTTCTACAGATCCATTTAGCAGATGAGGATAATTGTTCAAAGTCACATAGCTGATACACAGATGGGATTTTAGGTTCTATAGCCAAGATTCTTTCATCTACTGTTTTGTATATCAAGAAGGGGTGACCTGGGCCGGGCATGGTGGCTCAAGGCTGTAATCCCAGCACTCTGGGAGGCCGAGGCAGGTGGATCACAAAGTCAGGAGTTCGAGACTAGCCTGGCCAATATGGGAAACCCTGTCTCTACTAAAAATACAAAAATTAGTTGGGCACGGTGGCAGGTGCCTACAGTCCCAGCTACTCGGGAGGCTGAGGAAGGAGAATTGCTTGAATCCAGGAGGCGGAGGTGGCAGTGAGCCGAGGTCATGCCACTGCACTCCAGCCTGGGCGACAGAGTGAGACTCCATCTCAAAAAAAGAAAATAAATAAATAAATAAATAAATAAGGGGTGACCTGAAGTTGGGACCTGTATAGTGATGGGGTTAACATCAGAGCAATCTTTCCAGGGCTCAAAGGCAGGAAAGACGTTCTCTACAGAAAGAGCTATTGCTTGTACTGTCTGAGAACTTGAATAATGGAAAAGAAAGAAAGATTAGCCTTTTTGCAGTCAAGTCTGATGCTTGAGAAGGCACTGTCTTTGAAGATGGAAGATGGGGCATATCTCAGGTTGAATGATGGGATCCCTGTAGAACGGCTTAAAGATTTTAAGATTCTTGAGGGACAGGGAGGAAGAGGAAGGGATGGATCTAAAACTTAAAAGGAAAAACCTATCTGGAGAAAAAAAAGACCTTTTCTTTAAAGAAAAATGGGAGAGGAAGAAAGAGAAGATACTATAAATGCATAATAGATTGCTAAGATTTTGTAGTTTTTCTCATTTTTTCTAATTACACGATGTACAACCACATAGACTATTTTTCTTTACCATGGTTACCTGTTTGGCTGCAATTTCTTCATCTCGTCCATCTCCAATCACTACATATGTGACTTTCTTTCCAAACCTTGACACAATCCTCTCAAAGCAGCTCTCCTTACCTGATGAGAAAAAGAAATTTCCTGTTAGAATACTCTTTTCAAAACCAAAGAAGAGGGCTGCTGCTAGGTTCACCTGCCTGTGCTTAGGTGGACTAAATGACAGCCCACGTAGTTTGCTTTATGGGGAGTAGGGATGGGAGCTAGAGATCCAGTAGACCCTCTACCCAAAGAATGTGAAGTTGTGCCATTAAAACAACTTGGCCAGGCACGGTGACCCAATGCCTGTAATCCCAGCATTTTGGGAAACCGAGGCGGGCGGATCACCTGAGGTCGGGAATTTGAGACCAGCCTGACCAACATGGAGAAACCATGTCTCTACTAAAAAACAAAATTAGCTGGGCGTGGTGGTGCATGCCTGTAATCCCAGCTACTCAGGAGGCTGAGGCAGGAGAATCGCTTCAACCCAGGAGGCGGAGGTTGCAGTGGGCCGAGATCGCACCATTGCTCCAGCCTGGGCAACAACAGTGAAACTCCGTTTCAAAAAAACAAAACAAAACAAAACAAAACAAAACAAAACAAAACTTATTTTAACCTTCACATTGAGAGTGAAGTCCCTAAGATCTTAGTGGGAGGGAATTTCTATAAATGGGAGGGATTCATAGGTTTAGTAACTTGCCCCTAGATCACAAACAACCAAGTAGCTAGAAGTTGGGGCCCCTGACTCCAAATCTAGGCTCTGGTCATTGTGCCATAATGAATGAATGATTTTTGAGGTGAAATGTTTTAGGGTAGAAAAGAGAAGTGAAAACACAAGGCTCTGATTTCTTGTCAGAAGTAATAACAAACAAAAAGCCATTTCCCTCCAATTCTTCATTTCCCAGAAACAGTCCTGTGTATGGGCCTTATGTCTTTCAGTGAGAGAAGAGCCCCAGAATAGAATTGACAACAGTGACCAATAAATACGGCAGCAACATTTGTCATATCTGGAACGTCCTTACTTACTACACCTTGTAGTTGTAACCAAGATATTGCATCACTGAAATTGACCTTGGGAAATGGGTGATTTAAATCCATTTCTCAGAACTGCAGACGGTTTTGAGAAACATGGCAGTGTTGTATCCAAACTCAAATCCCATCTGCAATCAACAACTAAAACATGCACAGATCATACTGCTGTGGGAAAGATACTTTATTTGTAGAAATAAAAGGAAGTTATATCCCTTGCTCTTTTTATCTCCCTGCTTCTGCCACCTTCTTCAGTTAAGCAAGGTCCTAACTTTGCCATTCTTCTTCATCCTGCTCTATCAACCTTCTTGTTCCTTCCCCTTGCTCAATAGTTACTTAGCACCAGGGTTCCCGTGTAAATAAGATAAAAGCTGCCTCTTCCTCAAGACACTTGACTGCCATCTGCTGGAAAATCATTATAATATATAAATACACAAATCTAAGATAACATAATTGGCCAGAACTTATATTTCCATACTCAGAAGTCCTACGTGGCATAGGAGAAGTCATGCAGACATATAACTGCAAATTTCTGACATCCTTACCCCAGTGGCACTTCAAAACAGATGGACTAGTCAACTGGACAAGATACTAGTCTACTCTGGGCTCAGCTGGCCACTTATAATACGAGGCTTGGCTTAGGTGCACTTGGGTCTCTTTTAGTGCTAACATTTTACATAGAATTGTCTTGCCTTACATTCATATGAGGTATTCAATCAATGTTTGCTGAGTAAATTCATATTAATCTCACAAATGATTCAGTAGAGGACTGTAGTCCAGGTCTTATGCCTCAATTCAGTTCAAACATTAAACCATTCAACTAATAATAAATTCTTACTATGTTCAAGGTGTTGAAGAGTTCTTTAATTCCATTTCACCCATTATAGCTTTACAAACTAAGCCAACCTCCACCAGGTGCACAGTCTACTATGATCTGTCTGCAGCAAAAAAACTCTTTTAAGTGAGTCAGATTTGACTTTCTTGTAAGACTCAACAAAGGCAGTAACTCATATTTTGAGGATAAGAACACAGACATTTTCATTGTCCTGGCATGCAATGATCCAGGATGAAATATACTCTGTAATGTCTCCTTTAAAAGGATTAAGAGGCCAAGAGAGTTATTAACAGCTCAAAGTAAAGAAGCAGCTCCATGAAAACAGGACTCACTCCAATACAGTTGGTAAAATACTTCCATTTATACTCTCAAAACAATTCTGAATACGAGCTTTCCTGTTCAGGAGGATGAGGCCAATGACTAATCAGTTAACCAAATGTCAAGCAATCGAAGTTGGTGAACTGTAAGATCAGCCAAGTCTTTGGAGAATATTAGTCCCTGGGTTGTCTCTATTGAAATATTTCTGGCCATGGGCAGTGGCTCATGTCTGCAATCCCAGCACTTTGGCAGGCCTAAGACAGGAGGATCACTTGAGCACAGGAGTTTGAGATTAGCTTGGGCAACACAGTGGGATCTTTTCCCTATAAAAAATTTAAAAATTAGCTGGGTATGGTGGTGGAGCACGCCGGAAGTCCTGGCTACTCAGGAGGCTGATGTGGGTAGATCGCTTGAGCATGGGAAGGTTAAGGTTGCAATGGGCTATGATCGTGCCACTGCACTCCAGCCTAGGTACCAGAGTGAGACCCTGTCTCAAGAAAACCCCCCAAAACAAAAAGTACTTCTGACATTTTCAGAAATTATTTTGAGAATTCTCTTTAATGTCCCCAAATGACAGAATGGCCATTAAGAGAACCATATTTTGCTATCATTTCAGAGGAAGTGAAAAAGTATTTCTTCTCCTTGCTCCCATTTCACAGTTCTGTGAAGAAAAGCCTCAAGCCTTGGTAACTGTGGTTACCATGACACCAGATCCCACTGCAACCTTGCAAGTTAGCTCTGGATGAACTGAGACTGAGGAAAATCACCAAATAAGCACACTTACCGACAGAGGGAATGAGCTCATTTATACAAGCCTGATGAGCCTGTGGGTGCCAGGTCTCAGTACAATAAGCACTACAGAAAAATCTATCTTTCAGATGTGGGAGACTCAGTGAGGGCTCTGGGTTCCTATGATATACATAAAGCAACCGGCAGCAGTAACAATATCTGAAGGGAGCTGTCATATATGTTCCCTTCCACCCAATCCCTAGGAAATGAAGTAATTTAACCACACAAAAAAGCATAGAGAATTACCAGCCTTGACAACAAAGTAAGACCCCATTTCTACAAAAAACAGGAAAAGTTAGGCATGGTGGTGTGCACCAATAGTCCCAAGCTACTTGAAAGGCTGAGGTGGGAGAGTTGCTTGAGCCAGGGAGGTCGAGGCTGTAGTGAGTCGTGATCACTGAACTCTAGCCTGGCGAGACCCTGTCTCAAAAAAACAGAAAAAAATCCCTACCACCAACGAAGCTTTGTAAAATCTTAACACTTCATAGTTGCTGTATTTATTTACTTATTTATGAGACAAAGTCTTGCTATGTCATTCAGGCTGAAGTACAGTGGCACAATCATAGCTCACTGAAGTCTCAAACTTGTGGGCTGAAGTGCTCTTCCCACCTTAGCCTCCAGAGTACCTAGGATTGTAGGTACAAGCCATCACACCTGGCTTTTTTTTTTTTTTTGAGACAGAGTCTTGCTCTGTTGCCTAGGCTGGAGTGCAGTGGCGTGATTGTGGCTCACTGCAACCTCCGCCTGCCAGGCGCAAGCGACTGTGGTGCCTCAGCCTCTCAAGTAGCCGGGATTACACGTGCCCCCTACCATGCCATGCCCAGCTGATTTTAGTAGAGACTGGGTTTCACCACGTTGCCCAGGGTGGTCTTGAACTCCTGAGCTCAGGCAATCCGCCTGCCTCAGCCTCCCAAAGTGCTAGGAATACAGGCGTGAGCCACGGCTCCTGGCCACACCTGGCTAATTAAAAATTTTTTTTTGTAGAGATGGGGTCTATGTTGTCCAGGCTGGTCTCAAACTCCTGGTCTCTAGTGATTCTCCCACCTCAGCTACTCAAAGCCCTGGGATTACAGGCGTGAGCCACTCCACCTGACCCTTATAGTTGCTTTAGATTAAAAAAAAAAAAACAAGACATTACAGAACTTCTCAAATACCCCTAAAATGTAAATATTTTAAATCTTTATATAAATATTACATACTGTACATTTATCTATCTACAATGTTTTTTGTTCATCAGTTTTTCTTTTTTTTTTTGAGACAGAGTCTTGCTCTGTTGTCCAGGCTGGGGTGCAATGGTACGATCTCGGCTCACTATCATCTCTGCCTCCTGGGTTCAAGCGATTCTCCTGCCTCAGGCCCCCGAGGAGCTGGGATTACAGGCGCACACCACCAAGCCCAGCTAATTTTTGTATTTTTAGCAGAGATGGGGTTTCACCATGTTGGCCAGGAAGGTGATCCACCCACCTTGATCTCCCAAAGTGCTGGGATTACAGGTGTGAGCCACCGCACCCAGCCTATTGTTTTTCATATTAATCCTTATGAGTATATGTAATTTTACTTCATCCACTTTTAACTGCAATATAGCATTCTGTTGTTTGATTATATTTATCAATTTTATGTTCATGGACAGGTTTACAGACCAGTTATTTTCTATTATGAATAAGGGTGCATCAAAAAAAATCCTTGTACATGTCTCCTTGTGCATGTGAGAATTACTCAAAGGTAGAGGTTAGCAAACTTTTTCCATAAAGAGTCAAACAGTATATAGTATATATTTCAGGCTTTGCAGGCCCTATGGTCCCTGTTGCAACTATTCATCTCTGCTACTATAGTGTGAAAGCAGCTGTATAAATAAGTGGGCATGGTTTCAATAAAAACTTACACAAACAGCCAGAGGGTAGGATTTAGCCCATGGACTATAATTTGCAGACCCCTGCTCTAAAGTATATATATATATATATAAAGTAGAATTGCATGATCAAAGGGTTATGTACACCTCAAACTTCATTAGACATTAACGTTCTCCAAAGCAGGTTATATCCATTTTCAATCCCATTTGCAGAGTCAGCGTTCCCATTACATTGTTAGATTTAAATTTTTGTCTATCTGATGGCTGGAAAATGTACCATATTTAAATTTGCATCTTCTTAATTTGCAGTTCCTTAATTTGTGAAGTTAAGGACTTATTCATATATTTACTGACAGTTTTGTTTCCCTTTTCAGCAAACTGGTTGTTTCAAGGTTTTGCCTATTTTTCTATATTCAAAATTGTCTCTTGCTTGCTGATTTGCAGGAGTTCTTTGTAGATTCTGCATTCTTTTTCTTTTGAGATGGAGTTTCGCTCTTGGTACCCAGGCTGGAGTGCAATGGTGCAATCTTGGCTCACTGTAACCTCGGCCTCCCGGGTTCAAGCAACTCTCCTGCCTCAGCCTCCCGAGTAGCTGGGATTACAGGCATGTGCCACCACGCCCAGCTAATTTTGTATTTTTACTAGAGACGGGTTTTCACCATGTTGGTCAGGCTGGTCTCGAACTCCTGACCTCAGGTGATCCACCCACCTTAGCCTCCCAAAGTGCTGGGATTAAAGGTGTGAGCCACTGAGCCTGACAGGGGTTCTTTATAGACTCTGTATTCTAACTGCCAATTAAATGTGTTGTAAATACCTTCTCCCAAAACGTGGCTTGTCTGGTTACCTTTTTTCAAGAGACAAGGTCTCCTTTGGTTGCCCAGGCTAAAGTGCAGTGCAGTGGCACAGTCACAGCTCATTGCGGCCTCCTTGAACTCTTGGGTTCAAGTGATCCTCCTGCCTTAGCCTCTTGAGTAGCTGGGATTATAGGCACTTGCCACCACACCTGGCTAATTTTATTTTATTTTGTAGAGATGGAGCCTCACTATGTTACCCAGGATGGTCTTGAACTCCTAGCCTAAACTGATGCCTTAGCCTCCCAAAGTGCTGGAATTAAAGGCACGAGTCACTGTGCCCAGTTTGTCACTTTATGTTATATTTAACTGTATGTAAAATTAAAAGTTCCATGCAATCAATGATCTTTTTTTTTTTTTTTTGGCTTTTTATACTATTTTTTGATTCTTAAAAGAGGTCCATCCTCACCTTAAGATCATACAGATACTCTTCTATATTTTTTCTAAAATTAAAAAACTTACCTTTCATGGTAAGTTTTAATCTACCTGTAATTTATTTTGCATATAACGTAAAGAAGGAAAACAATTCTGCCTTACTTTTCTATATAGATAATCCAATTATCATAGCATCACTGATTGAAGGTAAGTTCCATGAGAACAGAGGATTTTTGTCACTGCTGTATTCCTACTGCCTTGGCATTGCCTGGCACACAATAGACACCATTATTATTTTTCCTCATCTAGTGGATCGTTTCCATTTGCATATAAAATAGATATAATTTCTCTTATGAATCTTATAAATCCTCTGAAGTCCATATACCTCTAGAGCCACTACTTTATTTTTTTGTTCTTCTCCAAACAAACCTCCTCTAAAGAGTTGTATAGTTCCCTTCTCCAACTCTCCTTCTATTCTCTCACATTTAGTAATAAGTTAGTAAAAATATTAGAACAGATCGAATAAAAATATTGTTATGCCAGTTCTATAAAATTTCAATTCTCTTAAACTACTTCCAATTAGGGTTTAATCCCGGTCACTCCCCTAATCAAACTGCATGTCAAAGCTATTAATGACTTTTTTTTTTTTTTTTTTTTTTTTTTTTTTTTTTTTTTTTTTTTTTTTTTGAGACGGAGTTTCGCTCTGTCGCCCAGGCTGGAGTGCAGTGGCCGGATCTCAGCTCACTGCAAGCTCCGCCTCCCGGGTTTACGCCATTCTCCTGCCTCAGCCTCCCGAGTAGCTGGGACTACAGGCGCCCGCCACCTCGCCCGGCTAGTTTTTTTTGTATTTTTTTAGTAGAGACGGGGTTTCACCGTGTTAGCCAGGATGGTCTCGATCTCCTGACCTCGTGATCCGCCCGTCTCGGCCTCCCAAAGTGCTGGGATTACAGGCTTGAGCCACCGCGCCCGGCCTATTAATGACTTTCATGTAGCTAAAAACAATCTTCAATTCAATTCTCAAGTCTTTTTTTTTTTTTTTTTTTTTTTTTT